>NW_026590715.1:2496987-2590367 GCF_907164565.1 Psammomys obesus | reverse complement strand
GGAGGAGCAGGAGGAGGAGGAGGAGCCAGGCATAGTGGTATGTGTGTGTGTGGGTGTGTGTATGTGTGTGGGTGTGATTCCAGAACTGGGGAAGCAAAAACAGGCAAATATATGCTACTTTGTGAGCTTCATACCAATGAAGGAACCTGTCTCCACCCCCCAAAACATATTGACAACAAAAACACAAGGAAGATGGCCTCTGAGGAATGACACCAAAGGTTGACTTTTTACCTAAACACACATATACACAGATGTGCCCCTACAAAATGAACGCATGCACACACACACACACACACAAACACACACACACCAAAATAACATACAAATTTATGAAGGTCTCTATATTTATAATTAAAAATACCCAGCATGGTGCTGGTATGTAGCCCCAGCCATATAATATTTGACAAAGATACTAAAAACATACATTGGAAAAAAAATTCATCATATTCAACAACTGGCACAGAGGAAACTTGATATCTACTTATAGAAAAATGAACTATATCTCTATCTCACCTTACACAAAAGTCAACCGTAACTTAACAAGAGACTTAAGACTAAAACATTGAAACTCCTGGAGAAAAAAAAATAGGAAAAATACTTCAAAATATAAGCATAGCAAGGACTTTCTGAAAAAGATCTAATTGCTCATGTATTAATGCCAACAATTGATAAATGAGATTTTATGAAATTTAAATGCATCTGTAAAGCAAAGGAAACAATAAAGTCAAGGAACAATAAAGTCAAGCCTATCACAGAGGGCCTCTGAAAGACTCTGCCTAGCAGGGTATCAAAGCAGATGCTGAGACTCATAGCCAAACTTTCAGCAGAGCACAGGTAATCTTATGAAAGAAGGAGGAGATAGAAAGTCCTGGAGGGGACAAGAGCTCCACAAAGAGAGCAACAGAACCAAAAATTCTGGGCACAGGGGTCTTTTCTGAGACTGATACTCCAACCAAGGACCATTCATGGAGATAAGGCAGAACCCCTGAACAGATGTAGCCCATAGCAGCTCAATCTCCAAGTGGGGAACAGGGAAGGGGAATGGGAGAAGAGGGAGGGAGATGGGGGAGCATGGGAGAAGAGGAAGGGAGAGCAGGATTAGGGAGGGCAGGGGAAGACGGAGGGGGCTACAGCTGAGATACAAAGTAAAAAAATTGTAATAAATAAAACAAGAAAGAAAGAAGAAAAGAAACAATCTACAAAATGGCAAAAATTATTTTGCTAACTATACAATTGGCAGAGGACTAATATCTAAACTGTACAAAGGACTAAAATAACCAAATCTTTGGGTAGAGAGATGGCTCAGGGGTTATGAGCATGAACTGATCTTCCAGAGGACACAGGTTCAATTCCCACCATCCACATGGCTGCTCACAACTGTCTTTAACTCTAATTCCAGGGGAACAAATGCACTCTTCTGACCTTCACATGCAACACACACACAAACACACACAGTACATGCAGGCAGAATACTCATACATAAAATAAAATTATTAGATATATTTTATAATAAATTATAAAATAAAAATTATTCTAAAAATTAAAAACAAACTACCAAGAAATCAAACAACCCAATAAATAAGTTAGCTAATGAAATAAACAGACAGGTCTCAGAAGATTAGAATGTAAATTGCCATTAAGCACGAAAAACAAAAGCTCAACCTCACTTGTCATCAGAACAAAAACAAAATTAATTAAAGCTACATTGACATTCTATCTCACCGTAGTCAGAATGATAATAATTAAGAAAACTAATTAAAGATATTAGTGAGGATGTAGATGAAATAGAAATCTATGTTCACTTCTAGTGAGAATGTAAACACAGAAACCACTATGTAAGTCAGTATAAAATTTCTTAGAAAAACTTATATACATCTACTCTATCAAATCGCCTGTATCACTCCTGTATATTTACTCAAAGGATCCTAAATCAACATATAACAGAGACAGTTGCATATCAATGTTTATTGCAAAACTAGTCATAATAACTAAGTTATAAAACTAACCTAAGTGTCCATCAACAAAGAAATGGATGAAGAAAATGTAGTACCTTCTCAATGATATTTGGTGCAGTTAGGAAAAGTTATGTTGTTTGCAAGGAAGTGCATATAAGTCAAAATTATCATATCTAAATTGAGTAAATCAGAATAAAAAAGAAAAATATCACATTATTTATCATGGATGGATTCTAGATTTTATATATTTAAATTCTTTATGTACATATGAAATAAAAGTAGAAGTTATTAAAGAAACTTATTGGAGAGGAAGGGAAGGAAAAACAAGGACTATGGAGAAATATGGTCAAAATACATTATAAACTTGCATGAAAATATCCAACGAAACTCTGTACTATGTATAATGAATATATGAAAGGAAAAAGAATGTGTTTACCCACTTGGCTGCCATGGACAACTGCTTAAACAGCCTATAAAGCCACTTACAATGCATCTCAAGATCATCTGTGGAATTCTAATGCCTCAAGATATCAATGTGCACAATTTTGAGTGCTGAATGAGGTTCCACAATGATCTATTTTGCATTCCAAGAATCCTTAGGTCAGGAGGTAAGAATCAAGCCTGTGGGGGAAGTAGTGGAAGTCTTCATAGGACTTATCAGAGTAGTAGGTGGCTACACCAGGGACAGATTAGTTAATAGGGGTCTGAAGTATGGCACAAAACATTCCTGATGATTCATTCCTTCTACCACTCAGTTGTTGTTTTTTTAATTAAAATGTCCTCAAGTCTTCCTTGAGACAGCAACACAAACTCATGTATAATTCCATTCATGATGACATCTTAGATAAGTCTTTAATAAACTTTCGTTAAGCATGCTAATATTGAGTGATTGGTTACAAGGTAATACCAGTGACTCTTGTGTCTATCATCATACCTTCTTTACCATGAAGTGTGCCACTTGATCTGAGGCAACACCATGTGTAGAACAACACAATACTATGCGTAGATCTGGCATTGTATAAGTGCTGGCACAATGGTGATGATGAAACCAGCATGTACATGAAAAGTAAATTCATATGTGTATTAGGCATCATTTACATTAAAGACTAATTTCTATCCCTTCCAATTGGAAAAGGGCCCAATACATACAATCACTGAGTCCCTACTTTGTCCTCTTGAGGATTCTGCATTCTGCTCCACGGCTAGGGGTTAGACTTGCAACACTGGTGCTGCTAGATCACTCTTGGTGAGAAAGCAGAACCATGATGCTGTAGGTGTCACCCTAGGTTCTATCCCTGTCACATCAATACTTCATTCACAGGTGTTGTTTAGCCATTTCCTTATAATTTTAAGTATCTTTTTTTTTTTTTTGCGGGAGGAAGGAATATAAAACACACAACATATAATTCTAGAGAAACAAATACAACTTAAAGGCTCAGGAAGCTAAGAAGATTCCCAAGGCAAACCTGTGAGATGACTTTCCAAATAATAGTGTTTCCTGTCAAACCTGGAAAACTGTGATCACCTGAACCCATATAGAAGAATGAGTGAATTGATCTCTGGAACTTATATTAATTAATATAATTTTAAAGATTCACATGGCCCCTCCTCAAGATTGTGTGGGCAGAAACAATGTAGCAATGCTGGGAATTGATACTGACTGAATCGTCTTCAAGTTGTGCAAGGAGCCACAGGGATGATGCTTCTATTACCTATGCTGGCTTGGGTTTCTCAAAAATGTGGCTGCCTTTGAGTTACTTGTACTCCGGTAAGTAGTTCCTCACCCGTGCTCCCATGATTTACGCAATAAACACATTATTTTAACAGTCTAGAATTAGGTGGAATAATTTATTTGGTCTGTTGGTGCTCTATCTAGGGTAAATATATTTGTTTACACCTCCCCCAGAAAAAGTCACAGAACAATGGATCTAGTGCACCAGCTCTGGGTGGCCATTTACTCAGACAGTGTGTCTTAATAAAAAAGGTTTTACTGTCTACCTTAGCAAGTGTGCCTGTGTGAGCATAAAGAATCCCAAGATTTGTACCCACTCTTATAAAATCATCCAGGCATTCTTCTACAGACGTTCAAATATCACTTTATTAGCATGTTTCTTGTAGGCTCCTAATTAACTACTAATTGTGTTTGTTTTGACTTCTGTAACAGTTCTATAGACTGGGAAGCTTATACATTTATTTATTTATAGATCCTAGAGGTCAGAAGTCTGATATTAAGGCATCAGGGGGTGTTGGTTCATCCAGAGAACTGTGGGAAATGTCTATTTTCTCTCTCTCTCTCTCTCTCTCTCTCTCTCTCTCTCTCTCTCTCTCCTTGGCTCATAGGTGGTCATCTTCTTTTGTATCTTCATATTGTCTGACTTCTCAATGTGTTCTGTGCCCAATTTTCTTTATAGAATGACATTACTCATGTTGAGTTAGGGCCCATCTTACTCCTGAATGAGCCTGTTCTAACTAATTACATGACCAGTGACCACATTTCCAAATAAGGTCATGTTCTGAGGTACTAAAGCTTAAGGCTTGGACTTATGGATTTGAAGAAATAGGTATGATTCATTGTATGACAACACACTGAGCCAAATGCCACTCCCCGGTGTTGTATCCTTTTAGAGGCCATTTCTCCTTCTTATCCGTTGATCACCAACGCTACCGTTTTCAACTCAGAAGGGTATTTCACTTTACCACTATCCTTTAGGATATTGTAGAGAAGAGACTGGAATGTAACAATAACCCTTTGTCTTGTTTCACCCATTTGTTGTACTAACATATCTGAGAACCAAGCCCAAATTATTCTATCCCCCTTAAGTTGGCCATAGGAAAACCTCATAAAGTCAAAGGTATGAGATACACTAGAAAATGCAAGTGACATATGTCTGTTTTACCTGCTTCTGTAATGTACTTGACCCTATGAATCCTTCTTGGGTCCAAAGTGTTTTTCTAATATAATGGGTTGCTAGTATTGACTTATAGTATATGTTTGGTCATTTAGCTTGTGATGGGCAAGCACAACCTTGTACTTGAGGTGCCATAGTAGAGCGATAATTCTCTGCCAGGGCCTAGTAGACACTCAGGAAATGTTTTACAATAAGAGAACAATTCTCTGCCATAATACTGTGATACTCCAAAATCCTGATAAGCTTCATTTTGACTTTCTTACAGCTTGCCAAATACTCCACACAAAACTTTCTAGCAGTATTATCTTTAAGGTGTCCATCCCTAGGTCAAGTAATAGAGTAGCATTTTAGTACAACTCTATTATAGGGCTCCATCACATTCCTCTCCAGAGGCCTTTGGCCATACTTTCATCTGAGCCCCTTGGCCTCAAGCAAATTGATAGAATTCCACAGGCAGGATGCCTTTGATTTGTTCTATCTCACAACCCTAGGAAACCACAATTGAAAATCAATAATCAGTAATAAATAGCAAAGTAATGTTACACTGGCAGGATTGCCATTTCATTAATAGAAACAAGCCCTTAGCAAACAGCAAGTGGCAGTGGCATAAAGTTTGGCAGGGGACAGAAACTTCTGTCCTCTGTCAGTGTTAGAAAGTGCTCTATTTGTTGTTTACCCTGCTGAAGAGAAATGTGGCTTCTACTCTGATCCTTCAGCCTGCACTTAAGGTGGCAGAAGCTTCTTGAGATTTCAAAAAAGGAGAGAAGTTCATCGAGCAGCACAACTCAGTGCTTCCTGTAAGATGGCATGTTGCCATGCTTGCTCTTTAAGAACAAGGAGCCAATATGTGGCTGTCACTTCACAGACAGACCAGGGCATGAAATGAACATCTATGAGTCAGGGATAGATGAGCAGGAAAGTAACCAGCACCCCTTCTAGAGGCCCAGTGCAATTGTCACTGTGACACCCTATTAAGCTTGAATTTTTACAGCTCTAAAATCATAAACTAAGATCCACTTAGCCAGGTAGGCATTTGCCACCCACCAGATCCAGAGGATTTGATTACTATAATCCATTTTTTTTCTCTCCAGTGCAATGTGATGCCAGCATGTTTGGTCCAGTGCTAGGCATAAAGTTTCAGGCACACAGCATTGAGATAGAAATTTGGCTGTGGCAAAGGCACTGATTTTACCTTCTTCTCTGAATCTCTTTTCTCTGAACCACAAGGACATTTCAGTCCCATTTAAGGCGCACACTATCTTCCTCCTGGCTACTGCCCAATACCGTAATTTCCCATATAGTGCCACTTTGGAAGTGCTTTGGTCAACATCCCAGAAGCACAAAGGTTTCTAAGCATCCCAGTCTGGAGACACTGATATAGTGCTGAGGTGCTCACAGAGGATGCTCACAGGAATTCAAGCATCTTCTGATCTCATTTGCCTCTGACTCAGGAGAAAGAGCCAGAAAGACAGAGGTCTCTATTCACAAGAAGAACAGAGTCAAGAAACCAGGGTACCCTCCTCCAGACAATAAATCTTGCCATTGCATAGAGCTGGTGTTTTTTTCAAACCTGGCACCAGTAGCCATTTAGAGACCCACCTCATCCCACATAGTGAAGTATTTACTGAAGTCATACCATGGACAAGATAGGAGTGAAATGTGCTTTTCTGAAATCTTGTTCCAGGCCAGACAAGCAAGAGTCATCAGCAGCAGGTGCTAGAATACCTAGTTAAGCCTTGCCTATCTCTGAAGAATGGCTGCAATTTGGCAGCTATGAACATATTGTGTTTTCCACACTAACTCTTTGAAGTAGCCCCATGTTACACCTAAGGAAACAGAACAACAACAAGGATAAGTATGCTGCTTGAGGTCACATATTTATAAGTGCTAAAGCCGGGAAACTGAGGGTATGCTTTTTCACTAGGCTGTTATCTTAATCCTACATAAGGTCAGTATCATTGTCCAATAAGCAAATAAGTATGAGGTGTCCAGACCTGTAGCTAAGGATCTCTCCAGATATCAAACATGTGACATAAACTGTCTTTAATAACTGATATAATTTTTCATTCTCCCACTTCTTTTCAAGAGTGAAAAACCTAAAATGTTCTGCATACTGTAGGCATTCAAGGGAGGCTCTTTTGTGCATTTTACAAACCACTAAGATAAGGAGGCACTAAAAATTACCCAATCTGCCTGGTGCAGTAATCCCATCACTTGGGGAGGCAGAGAGACAGGCAGATATCTGTGACTTCGAGGCCAGCCTGGTCTAAAAAGTGAATCCAGAACAGCCAAGGCTATTCAGAAACCCTGTCTCGGAAAAAAAAAATTCCCAATCCTTTGTGATGAAGAAGCACTGGTGCCTGAATTCAAGAAGCACCCATTATACAGAGGGAGCAGAAGGATCAGTATTTGTAAGCAGCATAGTGGTTACTCTGGCTAAAAGTAAATTTCACAAATGAAGGGGTTCCTTACACTGGGATAGATGCAGGAAGGGGCCAAAGAAAACCTCTCAGATGTGGAACTAAAGCTCCACCCAGGACTCAATATCTGCAGTAATGTGCCGCAGTGATCAGAGAAAGAAAGGCCCCTTGATGCCTGAAAAGAACAACTTGTGCACAGCATGGATGTGTGAAAGAACAGCTTGCTTCAGAGCAATTTGAGATTCACATGGGTTGTCTTTGTGAATGCTGAGGATAAGCCTGGAGGGTAGAGCATCAAGCCAAAGAAGTTATTTCTCAAACCTTGAAACTGGACGAAATCTGACATACTAGATTTTAGACTTTATCACAAGCAAGCAACTCTTTTGTTCTTTCCACTTCTTCATTTAGATTGGGAACATGTGTCTGGTGCTTGTTCTACCATTACATCTGGGAAGCAGGCAAATTACTACTTGGTTTCACAGGTTCACAGATGGAGAGTAATTTGGTACCAGGATGGGATGTTTAACTGTACCCCAAGTCTTACCCTTGCCTAATTGAAATGGCATTTGGGTAAGACTTTGAGCTGAAAGAGCTGGTTCTGTAATGAGTTACAGCTCTGGGAGATGTTGAGATGGAATACTTTGTGAGAAAGACATTACCTTTTCAGAGGCAGGTGGTAGGCTGCTATCGACTGAATTGGGCCTCCCCTATTAATGTGTTGAACTCTTAACCTCACTTCAGTACTTAAGCATATAACCTTCACGGAAATGGGGTCTTTAGATATGAGGTCAGTTAGCATGAAGTCATTTGGAGTATGGATTGTCCCAAATTCCAATATGCCTAGGTGTCTTTTACAGATTGAGAAATGTGAACACACAGATGTACTTTGAAGAAAGATGATAGAAAGGACACAGGAAGAATCCAGCTATCTTCAAGCCAGAGAAAGAGATAAGCTCTGAACATTCTCTGCCCCCAGACTGTGGTACTTTTGTTTTGGAGGTCTTAGAAAAGTAAGACAGATTTTGGTATTTTGCAAAAGGACCACATTAGATGCAGAATAAAGAGGTGAAACTTCAGCCTGAAAAGTTGCTGCTGATATATTTCAAGCAGATAAGGTTCTGTATTCTAAAAATTAACCAAAGTACCTGTGAAAAGGCTGCACTGAAAGAATCAAGACTGGAGGTGGGCAGACAAGTTCGGATGTTGTTACTTTGTCTAGAGTAGTGGTTCTGAACCTTTGTAGTGTTGTGACCATTTAATACAGTTCCTCATGTGTGGTGAACCCGAACCATAAAATTATTTTTGTCGATACATCATTACTGTAATTTTACTACTGCTGTGAATTGTAAGGTAAATACCTGCTTTTTCCGACAGTCTTAGGGTGACCCCTGTGAAAGGGTTATTTGACCCCAGAGGGGTCATGACCCAGAGGTTCAGAACCACTGGTCTAGAAGAAATTGCATGACCACCTAAATATGATCACTTAATAACACTTAATAACAATAGTGGCATGTTTGTTTTTACAACTAGAACTAACTGATCACTTATATAGTCATATGACATTTAATATCAGGGATATACGTTCTGAGAAATGCCTTGTTAGGTGATATAGTCAATCTGCTAATATCACGAAATGTAGTTACACAGACCTACATAACCTAACTCCCTACATATCTAAAGAATATATAATATATATTATATATAACTGTTCCCAGAGCCATGAAAATTATATAACATAAAATCAAACAGAAGAGAAAATGATGTAATCAAGAATAGGAAAAAACAGCAAAACCATGAAGTGGTATAATGTGACAGATTGTTTTTTTACAGTAAACTATTATTTTTATACCTAGGAGTACATTCTAAATTAGCAATTAAAAGTATGAGAAATGGGAGCTGGGGATATAGCTATCAGTGAAATGTTTGCCTAATATGCAGAAATCTCTGGTTCGACCAACACCACCACATAAAAAGCAGACATAGTGGTACACACATATAACCCTACCACTTGGAAAGAAGAGGCAGACAGATCAAAAATTCAAGATCATCTTTGGCTACATAACAAGCTGTGGATGGCCCAAGCCACATGATAAATATGATAAATACCTAATCCTGTAGTATCAAATATTTTATACTATATGTAACTATCTATACTTTTCTATGACTGTCAATAGAGTTCATTAGCTTGCATAAGCATCACTGCAGACATATGACTAATGCATTGAACCAGTGTTAATGGTGATTTTGATGTCTCTAGGTTATATGAACTGTCAGTTCCAGTATAATCTTCCAGAGGAATGCATATATGAGGTCTGTCACTGACCTATGTGGCTCATAGTCATAGTGTACTAGGTGATTGACTTGTATTATTGTATTTAATTACTGCAATCCTTTGATGTGGTGAGCACTATTGTTTTCTCCATTTCTCATGTAGCAAACTTGTCCAGGCCATAGTTATTACTCATCAGTAGGATCACAATTGGCATTAGGCCACCTAGCTGCATGCAATGCTAAGCAGGTAAGTGTTTATCAACTCACTCTAATTTGTAGCAAATGCCCGTTTCTTGGTGTCACTATTTCTACCACAACCAATTTCAAGCTACCAATGTCTCATCAAGAAGCTGATAACATTTCTGCAAATGTGACAGTCCTTTGTCATAAGCCATTGAAGCACTAGGCATTGAGTCCTAAGTATGAAAAGTGCACTTTACTTACCTCCTCCCTGGTGAACTTTCTCTGTGGAGTGCTTCTGAGGCTGCTTCATCCCAGACTGCTTAGTAAATTCAAATCTTGCCTTCATGGTGACAATGTGATATTTGACAAGTTGACTAATCTCTCTGGGCTTCAGTGTACTCACTTCTGAAACTGGATGTTAGGGGGGTCTCAGTGAGCTTGCCAGGTGGGAGTCACAAGGCCTGGCACATAGTAGGTATGACCTCAAGCTTCAGCTCTTGGTTGTGTTTTGCACTTGGATTGCCTAAGGCACCAGGTCTGGGTTTCCTCTCCAGACTTCTTGGTCAATATTTCTGCTGGTGTTGGGTCCTATTAACCTGCTGCATGGTTGTAATGATGGGGTAGCAGGATCTCAGCTGGTTGCCAGGACAGGTACAGGCCAGCGTATTGTTGTTTTGTTT
This sequence comes from Psammomys obesus, assembly GCF_907164565.1. Classification (NCBI taxonomy): domain Eukaryota; kingdom Metazoa; phylum Chordata; class Mammalia; order Rodentia; family Muridae; genus Psammomys; species Psammomys obesus. Next base: position 2,579,949 of record NW_026590715.1, on the reverse strand, counting down.
CCTTTTTTTAATCACAAGATCACAATGGTCTGAAGGGTCCTATAATGGTGGATAAAATTTCTTCCCATGTGGGGCCCAAGTAGTGCCTGTACTGTTGGGAAAATTGTCAGAGCATGAAAATCAATAATTGGTAAGCCATCTGCATAGTTTTGTCTACACAAGTGCTTTAACAGTATCTTTCAGTTTTCTGTATGGTGCTGGAGGATAGTTTCCAGCCATCTGGATCTATGTTAATTCCCTAAATTGTTTACCCGTGTCTGTTTCAAAGGCTGTTCCCCATTCTTATCTATGCTTTAATGATTTACCTATGGCAATCTGGGAAGCTGAGTTCATGGTAAGCAAAGAGTAGAAGGAAAAATTGACTTTTAGCCATCATTTCCTGACTTTATGGTGAAATCAATGCAAGCCATTCTACAGCTCCTTAATTAACTGTTCACTTGCTAATGTGGGCTTAAAAAACTTAAATGTTTTTATTTTTTTAATCTTCGAAATAGCCAGGAAATTACAATCAATATTTTAACTATTTCCTACTTGTTTTGACTGTTTTTCTTAGGAATGCTTACTACCAATGATATTCCAGAGAAAATTAAAATTGCTTAAGAACTCAGGGAAGAAAGACAATTCAATTTGTTTTCTAGGGACTTTCTTCTACTGTACCAGGGGATAGTTCCCAATGTTCTCCATGGTACTAGATTCTGCCTTTTCATCTGGCACAGACTCATCTTTTGCCAGACATCCAGGGCACTTGAAAAGAAGCTGGGCAACATCAGGGGCTTAGACTTACATGCATAGCCTGAGTTGTCATTTGACTTGTGCTACATTTTGTTAGATTCATCACCAGTCTCCTGCTTCTATAATAATGACAATAGTACCCTCTTATTTGAGGACTAATGAACTATATAGGCCAATGTCTTAATTCCTTTCATGTTAACTGTGATGAAACGTGTGACAGAAACAACTTATAAGAATTTTTTAGCTCAGTTTTACTTCAGGTTAATTCTCTCCATGGTTGTTTGTCCTTTGTGCTTGGGTGGGACGACCTCAAGGTAGGTGGAATATTTGGCAGGGGAGAGATATTACTTTTGTGGTTGACCAGGAGTCAGCGAATGTCAGGAAGCAACTAGAGCTAATACAGCTCCATGCAGTGACCCACTTCCTGTACCTAGGTCTGACCCCTGAAGTTTTCATGACCAGTTGAGGCCAAGCATTCAAACCATGAGCTTGTGGAGGAAAGTTCAGATTCAGACCATAACAGCTGGGTGAGCTACAAGCATGAGAGATCTGCAAGACTGACAATACCAAAACAAGGCAGAAACTACTAACATGATTTAACTTTATAACAATAAATGTAAGACTTGAGAAATGGTGCAGTTTGAAGTCAGTACCATTAGCAGTGGGAAGCCATAAGAGGCTGGGGAACAAAAGGGTGAAGATGAATAGAGCAACTGATTCTGATATCTGATTTTTTGTCAAAATGTGAGTCCTCCCTGGGCTTTACCTGGACAGCACTCCTCCCTCCAAGACAGAATTCCAGACCCTACCCAGTTAACACCCCCATTTGTCATGTGAACTTTTAAACACTTGGCATATGTTCACAGGAATATGACTGAATAACAGGTGGCTGCTGGTTGTTTTCAAATCCATGAAGGTCCAGGTTTGAGTCAGACCAAAGGCAGGGCCTATATATGCCTTGGCATAGTGCCCCTGGACTCCAATAGCTCATCCTCAATGCTTTGACAGCCTCTCAGTAGCAGAGCCAGGAGCTTCCTGGGGTGGAGGTTTAGTTCCTTGATATTTCCTTACGATTCTTCTTTTTGTCTATTCTTACAAGCCAGGACTGTCCACTAAGCAGGTGGCTACAAGCTTTCGGATGCAATTGCTTAGTGCTCTGCCACTGTAAGTTGTGTGCCACTGGACACATGTCTTTACCTTTCTGAGTCTAGCATTGCATTATCTAGAACCTGAAACACATATTCCCACAGGTAAAGCAAAAATACCTAGGAAAACAGGGAATATGCTGTTAGCTTAAAACTCAGGACTACATTGTGGGAGACAAAGGAACCCTGGGTGTCTTCACCCACATACTCAGTGAAGAGAAAGCCTATCCCCCTCTGTTTTAATCCTTGGAAGTGCCCTTAGATGACAACCATGGTAAACCCATGTTTCCAACAAACACAGGAAAGCCGTGTTTCCCACCGTAACTGTACCTTCATGGTTACTTGTAAGACAGCCACCTCCATAACTGGGTTGTAGTGCTTCTTGATGACATGACACAAGGTTGGTTCATTGGTGCTCAAACTAAGCTCTTTGGTTGACCTTTATTCTTCTTAACATTTGTTTAGGCTATAGACCTCCTGAAAATGTTATGTCAGGTATGTGCCCCTTTTCCAGGGTGTACACAATCCTGTGACCCAACTACCTTCCCCCAGTTTCCTAGAAAGCTCCAGGAAAAAGAGAACTTATGAACAGTCCCTGAGTAGAGATGCTACACCAATCTGAGTGGGCCCTGTAGAGTGGGCACCACAGATGTGCATAAAACAGGCCCAGGGCAGCCATCCTGGGGTATAACTTACAGAGGCCAGCTGCTGCTGAGTGCTGGAGAGAAAACAAAGCAGAGAATGGGAGAGGAAGTGCCAGAGATGGGAGTAGGGCTTTGAAATACAACACAGGGTGACCAGGTGACATTTATATCAAGACTAAAGGAAATGAGGGAGCTGGCCTGTTGGGAGAAGTGAATTCCAGCCCTAAGGAAGAGCTAGAGCAAAGGCCCTAAGGTGGGAAGACACCTAGCCTGTTGAAAAAGGGTTAGGAGGCCCTTGTGAGGCAATTCATGGTGAAGGAAGAGGCAGGGAGATATGTCCCACTTGGCCGTCAGAAGCCCTTCAGCTTTGTACAGAGTGCTTTGGTGAGCCAATACAGCATATTACACATCAGGAAGCAGAAGGGTCTACTGGAGGGAAGAACCTGGGCAATCTTGCTTCTGGAGTGAACCAGTAGGAGATGTGTTGTGAATATTAATATTTACTATTGATTTACTTTTAGTTAAGCAGCTGTTATTCCTAACCCAGCTGTATACCCAAATCACCACACAGAGACTAGGATTTATTTAATTAACCTAGAGCACAATGCTGGGTAATAGTTACTCCATCCTAAAACTCCAAGCCTGCATAGTTTCTTACCATTCATATTTCACCCATTATACTTGCTTTTAGTCATATCTTAGGTCCTGTTCATCTCTCCTCGTGGTTCAAAGTTCTCTCCTGCCGACTTCCATTCTCCTTTTTCTCCACTTGCTTCCTTCCCTCCTCTCCAGACCAGGACATCCCACCGTATTTTCTCCATTGCTCAGCATTGTGGCTGGTTGTTCTATTGACAATACAGAGAACAAATGGTGGCATGTTTACACAAATTTGAGACAGGTGATGCTTAGAATAAGCATCACAATGCAATGTCCAGGACTGAAACCAGATAGTGGGGTAGAGAAATCAACATTTTAATGAACAAAGGTAAATTGTATATGTTCCAAAAGAACATTATACTAACAGAGATGCAAGAGGCTGGAAACAGAGGATATCCACAGAGAAGCAGAGGAGACTGAAACTGTGACTTTGTTTTGAAGCCAGAATTTCTGTGGGACTGGATAGGGAGTATGGCTGAAAGAAGAATCATTGAAGCCTCCAAGGAAGTGGTGCTAGATACATTAAAGAATGTGTTGCCTTGAGCTGAGATCTTGAAATATGGCCTAGGCATGCTAGGGGTCCTAGATAAGTTGGATTCTTGGGTGATTTGAGATAACTAGTGATCTTTTAGGTAGTAATGCCAAGCAGTTAGCTTTAGGACAGGTACACAACTGTGACTTGTACTTCCCAAGATACTTTGGAAGAATGGTCATCACTTCCTTCCTGGGAGGAGCAGAGTTACATGGAATGTGTACCACTAGGAAGAGAGCTTCACCTTCCACCTCCTAGGCTAGAGCACATTTAAATGATAAAAGCCTGTAAACAATGCCCAAGCTGCCTTGATGGTTGGCTATCCTATTCCTTTTAACTCTGATTAATCAAATACTCTTTTTTTTTACCCCCAATAAAACTGGCCTTTTATTTTAAATTCGGCTCAACTGGATTTATTTTTTTTAATTTTTATTTTATTTTATTTTATTTTTTAATTACACTTTATTTACTTTGTATCCTCCCTCTAGGTCCCTCCCTCCTCCCCTCCCAATCCCTCCCTTCCTTCCCCTTCTTCATGCATGCCCCTCCCCAAGTCCACTGGTAGGAGAGGGTTTCTTTTTCTTCCTTCTGATCTTAGTCTGTTAGGTCTCATCAGGAGTGGCTGCATTGTCTTCCTCTGTGGCCTGGTAAGGCTGCTCCCCCCTCATCTACACAATGGAATATTACTCAGCAATGAAAACAAGGAAATCATGAAATTTGCAGGTAAATGGTGGGAACTGGAAAGGATCATCCTGAGTGAGCATTACCAGAAGCAGAAAGACACACATGGTATATATAGACTCATAGAGACATAATATAAGATAAACCTACTAAAATCTGTACACCTAAAGAAACTAATCTAGAGGGAGGACTCTGGCTAAAATGATCAATCCCCATCCAGAATGGCAAAGAGGATGGACATCAGAAGAAGAAGAAAACAGGAAACAAGTAAGGAGCCTCCCACAGAGGGCCTCTGAAAGGCTCTGCCCTACAGACTATCAAAGCAGAATCAAATACTCTTTAAGTGACTCCCAAGGTCTCTCAGCCATGGGAACCAAAGATGAGCGATCTCTCTGTGAATCCTGAGGGTACCCTAGATTGACTTCATTAGTAGTTCATAGCCTCTGCTGGCAACTGCAGGTCCAAAGTAGAAAGGATTAGACCCAGCTACAATGTATTCCTACCAACCTGCTAAACTGAGAAGCACTGCCTTGACCCACTGGATGGTTCATGCCGCCAGTATCTAGCATGTGTCTTGAGTGGGGGCCCAGACAGAGCTGGGTCGTCAAAGAACTTCAAAAGCTTAAAGTGGACTGTGTAGTGCCTAAGAAGTGCACCAGGGAATTTTGTTGTTGGTAGGGGTCCTAGAAGTTTTGACCCCTTCCCCCAGACTGTCTTATGTCTTAGGGCTAAGGAGGGAATGAAAGGAGGGGCTGAGTGGACATTAGCCCCACTCATTACGGCCTTGAGCTCCTTCCTGCAGGAAGGACAAGCTGCATGTTGCTAGTGCTTAGAGGCACTGCACAACCACAGCTCTAGCTGTGGGAGTAGTTGCTACATTACCCTGCAGTGCTCAGCCTCTGTTGCAACTGCTACTGCAGTTTCTGCAGCTGCTGCCGCTGCCACCAGGGATAATTCAGATTACTGACATGCCTGGGTCGGGTACTTGAAGAAAGGGAGGGAGCAGAGAGAGAAGTCGCCCAGCCTTAGTATTAGGGTAGAGAGCGCTCACTGATCCACCAGCAGTCTACAAGCAAGTCAATCTGCTGCAAAAGCTACAGGTGATGTTCCTGTGATCAACTCTGGCATAAACCTAGTTTGAGCATGGTCTTCGCTTGCCCTGGGCCCAGAGCAAAGAGAACAAGCACGCAATAGAGAGACTGTGGCCAGCGCGCCTGAGTTCCGAGATAAGCTTACTGGCAGCTAGGACAACAACCAGACTCTGAGCCAAGAACAAAAGGGGAGAGAAGAGGGAGTAGGGACACTAGGGAATGAGAAGGTCCCTTTGGACGTGTGCAGGGGAGGGGGGCTGTGGCGGTGGTAGCCTGTAGGCTAATAGCTGACACTTGAGAGCCTAGGACTCCACTGAAGTTACTGCTGGTCCGTTTGTTTTCCCATCCAGGTATGAACTGTTGTTGAGCCTACAGACATATTGCCTCCTTAAGTGGAGAGTGAGACCAGCGCCACCAGTGCAGCTGCCGCCCACTGCAGGTGAACGCCCCTACCTGAAGGAGGAGGGGGAAGCTGGCAGCACTGGTTTCAGAGTTAAGCTCTGCTGAGATTAAGAAGGGGTCTCCCTCCCTCTTTGCTTACTTCGTCACCATCCCTCTCTCCGATTATCTCTGTCAGTTTTTGCTTGGGTTCTGTCTGTCAGCCTCTGTCTTCAATCTCTAAGGCTAAGGCTGGAACAAACTCTCACTTTATTACCGTTGAATGATGGCTTTCCTGCTCACTCACTCTCAATATTCTGTCTGTCGGTAACCCTCACCAACTAGCCACCAGCTTATCCTGTTCCAAAGCTAACTGGAAAAGTCAACCTGAGACAGGTGGCTTTTGCCCTAGGCCCAGGGTCTCCTGTGACCCTCGAGTGGAGTGGCTCCATTAGATTATGACTGGGGTTACTTTCTAACCTTGCTGTTCCTTCTCCCCATCAGCGTACAGTCCAGTCAAGCCATTTGTCTTTGCTAATATAGGGCGCCCTTCACCTCCGAAGAAGCCTTCATACCCTTACTCTTTTAATTTCTCTGGTCTCTGCCAGCTGTCCCAGTAGCCATAACGGAGAAATGAGGCTGCCACTACGAATCTAGCCTGCTGTTCCTTTGCCTATTAAAATGTGTCTGGAGAATTTGGGAGGTCCCTTGGGCGACTGGTTCTTAGACTGCTTGTGGCTACATCCTGGTCTGGAAACCCTGTATTTCAAAGCTTAAGGCCGGTGGGGTCGCAGGCAGGGCAGCGCAGCTTCTCCTTTAAGACCGGAGCTGCTCGTCGCCCTGAGTGTGAGGGTGTGTGAGTGTGCGGCGTGCGTGTCTCCTCCTCCCTGAGTGACACAGCAGTGAGAAATGCCTATCAGTAACTTAAACCCCTAAACTCCACCTTCCGGGCGCGCGGCGCGGAGCCGGGCGGTGGGAATGGAGCGAGCAGATTGAGGCCGCCACTGCAGCGCCGCCAGCATGAACTTGGCCGCAAGCTGAAGCGGCGGGCGGCTGGCGGGCGCGGGGCCACCGGCCGCTAGCCAGGGGGTGATCTTCAATCCAGCTGGGCCATTCGGCGGGCGCCTGGGGGTAGGCTGCCCGTGCCGGCCGCCGCCCGCCCCTCTGGCTCTACCCTGGCTGCCGCTGGAGCTCCGCAAAACGGTAAGGGTGAAGGTGGGTGCGGGAGGTCCAACTGCTCGGGTGTGGGGCACTCTAGGGCGCACTTATAGCCCCCACTTAGAGTCTCCATCTTTGAGGATTCTGGGCCCCGGGATGCCGTGTGATGGGAGACCCCAAAGTTTGTTCTGAGCACACAGGCCCTCCTGGTGCTGGGGTTGGCTACCCCTTTCTCAGACTGGCCTAACTAGGGTGAGCACAGGTCTCAATGCCCAGGGTCTTTGGACTCTCCCTTCTTTTAGGTGCCCCAGAGGACGTTCAAACTGGGCGGAGGCAGCTGCATTCCGAGGACGAAAGGTATAGAGGGGTACAAGCTGCGCGGGCTCATTGGGCTACCTTAAGCTATTAGGAGGCACCCACTCCATCCCCACACCCCCGGCCACTCGCTCACTACCCAGGGTGTCATCAGAGACACTGTCTTCCCATGCCAGCTCCCCAAGTCCAGCAGTGGGTACTGGATGAGGAATTCCCCTCCCCAAACCGATTTGCTGCCTCAGAACAGAGTGTGGGGTGTGCGCGTTGTCCTATGCTTCCTCCACCGCACTTGCCAACTCCTCCTCATGAAAGCAGCCTGGAGCAGGGCTGGGGGCCTGAGGCAGCCTCTGCTGATTTCCCACCCTGCGTTCCCAGAGTCCCTATGCAGGAATTGGCGCTCCAGGCTCCCGGGCATTCTCTCAGCGGCAGAGCCGGCGCCAGGCTCTGCCTAGGGAGGGTGGGAAGCCCCCCGGAGCGCCGCCAAATACTTTTCTTGGCCACTTGGCTTGGCCAGGTTCCGTCCTGATGCAGTGAGTCCGAAGCCTGGAAAGCTAGCGGTGCTGTCTGATTCTGATCCGTGATTAAATTCGGACTGAGCGGACACTAATAGGATTACCCAGACTAAAAACTCGGCCCTAAAGCAATCGGAACCTGGGCAAACAGACGCGCCTCAATCTGGGGGATTCACTCCCCGCTGGGCTCCTGCAGCTGGGTGCGGCTGAGTCGGGCACCCAGAATGTGGGTGTGTGTGAGCTAGGGCAGGAGCTTCGAGTGGCTAGGAAACCTGAGGAGATTGAATTCCAGTTGCTGGGGTAGGTTGTCCTTGTTTTTTGGCAGTAGAAGGAACACCTTAGAGTAAGGTCCCCAAGCCAAATGTTCCCGTTGCAGGTAGCTGACCAAGGCCAGTTCTGGGACATTGTCTGTAAGGGCGAGAGAGCCTAGTCGAGGAGAGAAGGTCGTGCTGTAACAAAGACGCAAAGTCTCTGCCAGCCTCAGCAATTCTCAAAGAGTTTACTAAGGAGAGGGCCAGGGTCCTCCAGAGAAAACCTCCGCGGGAATCATGTCTCCCCCATCGGCCTTGGGCCATGGCCGCTACTCGTGTTCCCTGTCTGCGGTGGGCAGATGGGAGCATCACAGTGGCTTGGCCCAGTTTCTTGGCAGGCGCAGGCTCTCCCTCTGGTGCTCTCTGACCGGGTGGTGTCTACCATGCACCCACCAGGGCTTCCCGGCTCGACCACTGCTCTGGGCCCCTGGAGGCCGTGCAGCTTCTTTCCTTCTCTCCCTCCCACCTCTTCTTGTCTTTATAGATTTCCCCCCCGCCCTCCCACCCCCGCCGCCGCCGCCGCCAACAATCCGCTTTATAAAAAGCCCCTTTGTTTCCCAGGAGGCTGGAGAGAGGGAAGGGGAAAGGGACTCAGGCAGAGGGCGGGGGAGGCAGCCTTCAAGTAGCTTTGAGCCGCATGGGACATGTGTAGGCAATGGAGGAGGGGGGGGGTCTAGATTTTGAGGACCCTCTGTAGGAACCGGAGAAGTCACGGAAAGCTCTTGTTCCTTACATTCTGTATGTGCTTGTTCTGCCGGCCTTGGATACCCTAAATCCCTGCAGCTAAGACTGTCTGGCCCACTGCACAGTGAGCAGGCAGGAGCCAGGCTGGAGGCAGGCTAACGCTCAGAGGGGTGGGCAAATGCTGCAGGTTCCTGTAATGATAGGGCTTGGGCATAGGGGGCGCCCTTTCCTCGGTTTCGCTTTGCTTTGGGTCACCCCTCTCAGCCAAAAAATCTAGGGTGTTTGATGTGCCTGTAGGAGGCAGAGATATTGGTAATGGCTTGAGGGTTTAAGCACCTTGCAATCTAGTTCTTCCTTTTCCCCACTACCATCATATCCCCTACACACACACACACACACACACACACACACACACACACACACGACAGTTTTGAAACTCTGCAAGGGTGCCCTTTGTTTGAGGCATGAATTGAGTAGTCTCAGCCACATCTAAGGTAGTGTGGGACTGGAAGTGAGAATTCGAAAGTCACTAGGGTCCGCACTTTGGCCTGTTGCCTTTATACAAATACAGTGTCTAGCAACTAAGGGTGTCCATATTGCACCAGCATTAGGTTTTCAGCTGGACTGAGTATTTACTGAGCTCTGTCTCATAAACCTGCTTCATCCCAGCACCCACCAAATTTGTGGAATGTTAAGCCTGATGTTACAACTAACCTTTCACATCCTGTCAGCCTGCTTCCCCAGGCTTCTCCAAAATGGTCCACTTCTCTCCCCCTGAAGTTCCTCAGTGAAGATAAGGCTACTGTTAAGAAAAAAGTGACAAGTAAGAAGTAGGCGGGGCCTAACTCGAGCTGGTAGTTCTCTAGAGCAGTCCTATTCCTCTTGATCCCTCCCTGACTCCACCCCTCCCCCATTCCCCTTTAATCAGATGTTGAAGTCTTTGTAAGCATGAGTGCCCACGCTCTAATTCTTTTTTGCATATCTTTCTCCTGCTCCACTCCCATCTGTGTAGTGTGTTGTCCGAACATTTCTGGTATTTAGAGTAGGTGAAGTGGTAATCCCCTCCCCCACACCTAAAAGCATAAGAAAGTAATCAAAGGGTGAACTACTGGTTCTACCTTCTCCCCCTTTTGTGTATCTCTTCTGAAGCAAGATCATTGGAAAATAAAGCTGCTGATGTGTGAGATGGAACATATGGTACCTCCATAAGAGAGAAGCTGAAATGGCCTTGAACCTGCCGGACAGACCAGCTGTTTGCTGCCAGCTAGAGCAGCTAATCAGCTTTTTCCCCTTAAAGTAACAGCCCTCTTTTCTCTTGATGACCAGTAGTGTATTAAATAGCGTGTTCTTCAGTGGGGAAAGTGATGGCCTTCTATTTTACTTTGTACTTTTGCAGGTCTCTAGTGCTTTATTTCTGCTCTGGGGGCTACTTTACCCTCTAGCTATACCTCTCTCTAGTTTATGCATTTTTCCTCTGTTGCTCATAGTATAGCTTTGGAGGCGTGGAAAAAGAAGAAAGATGGAGCTGAGAGTTCCAGATCCCTGGCAGAAATGTATCTGCTTTGTACCTACTGGTGTTGGAAACAACTAGCAGTGTTTCTCCTCCTCTCTTTTAAAACATCTTAAGAGTTGAAGGACTTCCTTATAAGATCTCCTTTAAAACCATCCTCTTCCTGCTATGACCATTTTCAGTTTTCCTTCAGTTCAATGTGTGTGTGGGGGGGCAGTTTGGCGTTGGAAGAAAGGCTTTAGAAGATACAAGGAAATTCCATGTTAGGAAATCATTAGCAAAGGGTGACTTTGTCTGTTTTCCTGCCACTGACTCTGACAGTGACACAGATGTGTGGGTTGAAACAGGAACATCGTTGAATTTTTAGACTCAACCAGGAAATAGCCTGTTGCTACAGTTGGGGGGGGTGTTATATATTCACTGCATATTAAAATAGGAGATTTGCTGTTGCTGATCCTTTTCAGTAAGAAAAAGGAATTTTTAACCCCAGCAGCATACTTAATGCCACCCCACCCCCTACATTTTACTAGTTAAAGGCTTAAAATGAACCTGTTAGTGAAACATGCCCAGGAACTGCTTTACTGTTTAGGGTTGTGAGATAGACAGAAATTGATTGTAAACAAGTGGTTCTTCTGGCAGTAGCTGGACTGCTTCTTTCCTTTTAAAGGGACTTTGTATATGTAGTAAACATTTTCAGTTTCAATGATTCTGAATTTTCTTTGCCAGTGACAATATATGGCTGATCAGAACATTTGACTAGAAACTGGAAAACAGGCTTTTTCTTAAAAAAAAAAATTCTTCCTTTAATTAACAGAGGGATCTAGGGCAAGCTTTTCCCCCATCCTTGTATTTCCACTATAATTTCTGAATCTGATTCCCTTCTAGTTCTGAAGTATTAGGATTTATAAACAAAATTGTCACTTTCTGAGAAAATGAAATATCAAGTTCAGCCTTGTCATTGTGAAAAACAGTGAGATAAAGAAATTGGGCTAAGATTTTAAAAGGCATTGAGAAGAGGGGAATTAAATACAGCAGAAGGCCAATCAAACTAATATTAAAGTGGAAAATGTCCCCTCTCTTGTGTCTTTGCAAGTGTGAACTTCTAACCTAGAGTTATAGAGAAGGGGGCTTAGAGGCAACTCTGAGTGTCTCTTGTCCAGTGCTCTTTATACAGCCCTCTGGGGACTTATTGAGATGGCAGGCCTCCTAATCACTGTGTTGGTCTACAGATAACGGGATCTAAACTCTTTGAAATTAGACTGGCATATTTCCAGAGGACTCATTAAATATAGAGCAGATTTGCTGCCTTGCAGTTATTTTGCAAAGGTTAGAAGGACAAAAAGGCCTGCTATTCACATACACACATGACCCACTGGGCTATGGATTCCGAACTCGATGCCGAACCTTTTCTTAACCCTCCAGTTCCAAGGAATGTTTTTTGAAGAACACATTTCTTACTTCAAGGATTCAGCAACAGTGTAAGTATCTGCTACTGTCCTGCTTGATGTTAATATTGATTTTTTTTTAAACGGGTAGCAGTAGACATTATGAAGAAGGACCTTTTATCCTTCAGTTCTTTGGCAATTATTTTGCTGCCACAAATGTTGATATACACATAATGAATGTAACTTAAAAAAAAAAAAACAACTCCTTATCCAAGCAAAAAAAAAAAAAAAAAAAAAAAGCAGAATGTAGATAGAATGCTGAGAGTGTGAATAGACCATCTCAGGTATCATCAAGAGGGAGATAAATGATGGAGGAAAAGGAGCTGGTTATATGGTTCAGCACAATATCCCATCCTACACTTCTCACACCACCACCAGGGAGGGGTAACCTAGGCAGCACCAGTCAGCCAGACAGCAGGAAAGAAACACTGCAACACTTAGTAGGGACTGGTCTGATTTTTTACACTTTTAAAGAGCAAATCCTGAAACATCTTTAGGTCTTTGAGAATGGAATTTCACCAATGGAATATTATGGTGCATGTTTATTACTTGTTGCTAATGTTGCACCATTGTTCTAGCTATAAATGCAGCAAAGGAAGAGGAAAAAGCTTCCTGGAGCTGGGGGATCTTAGTCAAGGAGTTCCCCAATGAGGTGACAAAGAGCATATTATAGCATATTCATATACATCCTGTCTCCCACCCCCATTCTCAATTACTAGCCCAGAGCTGTTATCCCTGGAACATATATGCAAAGGGAACAGAGGAAAGCAAGAGTTGAGCTCCTTCTTGTTTGCCCTCTCTTCCCTCTAGTTGTTCTCTCTCCAGTCCTCTTTTCAGAGCTTCCTTAGTTTCCTTGGAGCTTCAGGTTTCCTCCTCAAATATGACCTCCCTAATTTCCAAACAACTGGACATGTTACAATCTAAGAGTCCACTGGGGAGAGGAACCCAGCCAAAGGCATTGGACTCCCTAGAGTGAAGGCTTCCAGGGACACAATCTAAGGAGGTCTTGGGCAAAAGAAGGCAAAAAGCTCTTTGCAAAATCTGTGAAACTTTCCTTGCTCTGATAGGCATTCTTGACCTTCCCTCGTTGCCTCAAGCTTCAAACATCCCTACTATCTACTCCTTCTTGTCCATAAAACAAGGACCTTGCCTGGCCCTGGAGAAAGTCCTAATTCATGATCACCTGATTCTTTCTTTTGATGTGGGATTAGCCAGTGATTCTTTTTATACTGTTGAGGTGTGAGATGCAGTCCACCTGTAGTTCCTTACTTGCTCTGGGTAATCTGGTGTCTGCTCTGCCTAATCAGCCATTGTATTTTCCTCTTTTTTTCCTATCACTGTAGGAGTACCTGGACACTAGACCAAAGGGATACCATTCTACTGATTTTAGAAGAGGTCAGACAGAAGAAGGGCCAAAGCTACTGAATGGATTGGCATCTGGGTTAGAATGGCCTTGGGTTGCACTTTCTATTTGGCCGGGGATGGGGCAGTGAGGGGCCAGGGATGCTTTACAGACTAAACACATGGCAATAGAGTGTGGTGCTTTGGGGAATCCAGAGTGCTCTGTTCAATTGGACCAAGCCCCACAGTGCTACATATGTCATCCATTCATAATTTTTTTCACTAGAATTTCAGCCTGAAAAAAAAAACACTCCCAGCTTCTTTCAGTGGCACACTGGCACCTCAGTTGCAAAGGATATTGGGGCCATAGGTCAGCTTACCTACTTGATGGCCCCAATTAGCAAGCTGACCATTGCCACTATATTACTATACACAATTATTAAAGAAACACCACCTCTCCTGAAGACAGAAGTGCTGGAAGATTGACCTTACTGTTGGAAGGTCAGTCCCTTGGTGATTTTACAGAAGAGGAAACTGAGGCCCAGAGAGCTGCCCAGCTTTTTCAGGGGATTATAGAAAAGCTGCCCAAAGGAGACACCTGCCCTCGATTTCTCAGGCATGTCCTTTTTCTCAGAAGTTTTAATAGACAGGTGGGTTTTCAAGGCAGATCAAAAGTAGTGAGAGGAGTTGCAGGGTATGGAAGAAGAGTGTTCTGAATTGTACCCTGTATCTATGTGTGCTGTGCTCAATGTGGTCAGAAAAGCACAGCTGTAAGACTGGACCAAGACTAGAGATGGAGGCTACAAATTAATGATCCATTATGGGCCTGGCCACAAGGGTCTCTGAAGGGGTGATATCTCACCCTGCTTTCAAGTTGGACAGCTGGTAATGTGGAGAGCTTTGCTGGGTGGTCTTTGCTGGCATGTGCAGGAGGTTGTTTGGGTTTCATTCTCGGTGATTTCTCAGTGTTTATATCTGTCTCTGGAAGTTACAGTGCCGACTTTGGAATTCAAATGGGACGGTAGTTTTGATTGCCAACATCACATGCTTTTTGAGTCTGCTTCTGAAAGACTGGCATGCATTATGCTAGGTTTGGGGAGGAGAGCACAGTGTTCCTAAGCTGCTTGTCTTTCAAGGATGAATTTAACCTCTATTACTACATTGTCTTTGTTGTGTGTTGCAAGAACATGTTACAACAAAGCTCAAAGTATGCTACTTTATTTCACTGCCACTCTAAAATTAATTTCAGGGATTTGGAGTCAAAGCTGACCCACTTGGTGTTAAAATAGTTGTGCTGACATTGGAATTAAAGTGAACAATATGGTTCTTTCTAGAGATGCCCCAGCCATGGAATAAAGAGCTTGATTATGTTAGTTGTAGTCACAACCCTCAAAATGAGCCCTTGGCAGTATCAAAGAGTGTCACTACACTAATCCCAGTGGGAATTTAACACCCCCAGGGAGCACCAGAAACTGCCTGCATAAGTTCTAGGTGTTCCCTTGGGAGCAAAAGTGATGCTTTGAGCAGCAGGGCAGCCCAGGGGTCCTTTTCTACACACTAATAATACAAAATGAGACCATTATCTAATTGGAGCCTCCCAAAAGCCTGCTCTGGGTCCCAGTCAGGTACATAGAATCACAAGATTAAACTCAAAGAGTCTCCAGTTTCCTGACCCTTCTCCTAGACACCATTGGATGTGCTCCTGTCCATTTTATCTTTTCTTAAACCAGCCAAATTTGTCAAGGTTGGTCAAGTAAAGAACATATAAAATATGAGTATTGTTACTAGATTGTAGTGCAGTGTCTTAGATTCCTACCCTTGGGCAGAGTGTTTCAGCTTTATTTTCATTATTAATCTGAATGGGATAGAATCGTGCCAGTTTATTGAAAGTAGATCCCACCTAGCAACTTGAGACAGCATCACAGAATCAAATGAAATGATAGCGATTTATGAATCATAAAAGGGTGGCACTTGGCTATTGCCCTTCAAAAGATGCACTGATTTGGGACCACATCCTTGAAACTGGGAAAAACCCAGTGCTGTAGTGGGAAGAACACCCACTCATCTGTGCTCCTGGCTCATCTCTGATGATGAAGTGACTAAGGACACTTCAGGCCAGTCACTTTCCCTTTCTGGGCCTCAGTTTTCTTGTAATGTAGGAGTGAACTAAGGGAATCCAAGACCTCCTGTAGCCCTGTCATTCTACAATGGAAATATTTGAGAGTGACACATATGGATCCATCGTTTCACATTACTAAGAACCTAAATGCAAAGGAGATTTACTTTTGATTGGATAGGAGGTCATGGAGATTATTCACTAAAGGAAAGCAGTTCGAAAGGTTTGGTTAAAGATAAACATTGGCATTATATATATATATATGTATATATATATATACATATATATATATATATATATATATATATATATATATATATATATATATATATATATGGATAGAAAAAAAAAACGGGAAATTCCTTTGAAGAAGTCTCGTTTTACACACAAGGATACTGGATCTGAAGAAAACTCTTACCTGCCAAGGTCTATCGAGCAACTTACTAGAAGCTAAAGCCAGCTCAGGGTATCAGGAGTCCCATTTTGCACCCCACCCCATAGTTCTTATACACCAGCAGAAGAAACATGCAGACAGGCTCCTGCAGTCAGCAGAATACAGAACTGAGAGGTTTTATTTCTAGCTATCAAACAGTAGCTTAAAGAAAGAAATTTTTATCCCTCACCTCTTCCCCTAACACCCATGTTCTCAGCCAACAGTAAATATTGAATTTTGTTGATCTTATACCAATGCCTAATTTCAAATAAAACAGATTTTGTGAATAATGGAGGTGGTCCCTAGGGGCTTGTTATTTGAAATTATTTCATTTTAAACAGTTAGCTGTTTTAGGTTTAACTTCATGTTTTCTAATTTTCATCAGAGAAAGAAAAAACAACCCCAAGCAACCCCACCCTTATTTTTGTAATGAGTAATAGTTTGTCTTGTCTAAAAGAAGCTTTTAGTTTCTCAACTGTTTGCACCCAGATTGCTCAGCCTTAGTCAGTTTGCTTTTTTAATCGGGTAACTGTGTTGGCCACCTATAGTTCATGAGGTGCTTACAAAATATACCCATCTCATCTATACACTGATACCAGCTCTAGAATAATTTCTCCCTACTCCCTGCCCCACTCCTGTAGACTAGGTGGAGGATAGAGTCTGGAGAGTCTCGTCTTGGTGGAGAAGTAGGTTGCAAGTGGGGTCCATTTTCACCATCTCATCCTGTGGCCCTGGGCTTGGCCTTGTTCTCTTTGAGCCTTACCATTCTATCATCACCTTGAGGGAGAATCTAGGGATGCTTTTTTCTTGTTATGTTGGATCCCCCTACTTTGAGGATATAACTTAACCAGCAGTTTGTCCTTTCAATATTTATTTTTATTTTTGTGTATGTATGTGTCTATATATGAGTAGGTACATCCACATACCTGGGCTTGTATGGAGGCCTGGGGACAATATCGGCTGTCTTCCTCTACCACTTTCACCTTGATTTCCATGTTCAGTGAGAAATTCTGCAAGTGATGGAGGAAGATAGCTGATGTTAGAGAATTTTCTGTCGCCACAAGCATGCTTTTCTGTAGATGCTGGAGATCCAAATTCCAGTCCTCATGCTAGCTCAGCAGATACACACTGAGCCATTTTTCTAGGCCCACACTTTGATATTTCTAGAGGTAACATATATTGATGTTTTTCCAATAGGTAGGTAGATATCTGAACAATTATATTTGTAAGTATCATTTACGGATCTCTTTATGACAGGCCTTTAGGAAACAAGTGTTCCCCGTTTTTCCACTGTGGCTTCTCTTCCTCAATAGGACTGGCATTGGACCACCTCTCTTCTTCTATGGTGTGAAACTAGAGCCCAATGTAATGTAATCAGTTTGAGCATTGCCCAAAAGTTATTTACAAAAATGGATTCAACAAAGATATTTTTATAAGTCTAGTATGTACAAGGCATTATAGGGGATGTGGAGGGTTGGGTGGGTAGAACATGAACTATTTAACATCAGCAGTGAAAGCAAAGATACAAATGTCAGGGATACAAGAGTGAACAAAACAAAAAAAAATAGTTCAATACGTGAGACAACAATAGACAAAAATAAATAAAATGTATAATACCTGAGATGACAAGTGCCTTAAAAGGAAATAAATCAAGGAAGTTAAGGAGTGCCAAGGGATGGTGAGGTTTTGAATTGGGTAGACAAGGACCTAGGTGAGGAAGATCGGAACAAAATTTGTAAACCAGAGTGCTGTCCAATAGAAATAATTTAAGCTGCAGTAACATAAAATTATCAGATTGAATTAGTTTGAATGATATTTCTAAACTATTCAGCATGTAATCAACACATAATTAATAAGGTTACATTAATTATATATACCACAATATTTACATTCTAATGTGTTTTACCTTTACAGCATAAGTCATTTTGGACTGGCTAGATTTTAAGTTTTTGATAGCCACGTGCAACTAGCGACAAGTTTATTAGACAATACACTACATATTGGATGTCTTCATTTTAGTATGTGTCTAATAAACTGCACTTTATCGTGTGATTGTTTGCTGAGTGGCTTGATATTGTTAAGCATATTAGCTTATTACTTACCATTAATTTGCATAGGTTATTTCACCATGGATATTTAATGGCCTTTCACATCTCTGTTTTCATATAGCTGCTTGTTCTTCATGCATTCATCCCTTCACCATTTCCCTTATAATATTCACCCTCTCAAATTTCTCTACCTGAGGTCAGTTCCCTGCATTATATGTGGCGGGTCTGGACAGGGTTCAACACAGTAGCTGGCACCTGCCACACTGGCTGGGACTTTAAGGAGCATTGGTAGTGGGTCCTTTGTCCAATTTTGACTTGAAAGCTATCCAGATGGCAGTCACTATTTTTCTGAATGCCAACATGTACCTGGAAATGCCTTTCCTCTTACTTCTTAGACAATCATCTATCAACCTGGAACCTGTTCTGAGCATGAAGCCAAAGGTCGTTATTCTCTTTGCTCTCTACACCTTATGTTCAGGTCATTAATTCTAAGCTCTTACAATTTTTTTGTATTTGAAATGAATGTATAGACTTCCTTAATCTCCATCATCACCATCATCATCGATAGAGGACTTGACCAGCATGGGTAAAGTTCTAGGTTACATTTTCAGCACATCACATCAGCACACAAAAAAGAACAATTCTAATAATTTCTGAAAACCTTGTACTTTGTTTCGAAGAAGTTAAGATTTTGTCACATTTTCTTTATATTTTATCCACCTCATACAAACAAAACACCTGTACACACACAAATTTCTGTTCAAATTTGTGTGAGAACAAATTGTAAACACAATGCTCTTTTGTCCTCCAGATAGTTCAATATATATTTCCTAAAACCAAAAGCCATTCTCATGCAGAAGTACAAGATGCTGGTCAAAATCAGAACTCTAACATTGTTAATAATCTTTCTAATGGATGCAGTCTAGGTTAAACCCTGGCATAGAGTTGCTAGGAATCATAAGATGTTAGAGAATACACCTTGCTCTAAGATATTTACTTCTTAGGTACAACAGTCATTTCATTCATGCCATGAATGAAATTTTTGCATTTGTATCCCCTCAAAATTAACATGTTGAAATCTTAACCCCCAAGGTTATGAAGTTGGGAGTGAGATATTGGAGAGGTAGTTAGGTTTTAATGGTAGCATTGTCATGAATTATATTGGTACTCAGGCCCCGTGGAATCTTCTGCCATATGAAGACAAAAGTATATACTGCTATATGTGAACCAAGAATCCAACCTTTACTGCAAGTTAATCTACCATTGTCTCTCCCACTTCCAGAACCATGAAACAAAAAATATTTTTTTCTGGAAGTCCAAAAAAACAAACAGATTTTGCCAGTTGTCTTAATAAAGCCCATTAAAGCATAAGAAAAATATATCATGCAGTGCAATTGGTTGTGACTTTAGTCTCCTTTAAACTGGCACAATATTTCAGTTTGTTTGGGGGTTTTGAAGCATTGATGTGTTTGAAGAGTACAGACTGGTTGTTTCACAGAATGTCCCTTAATTTTTTTTTTTTTGTCTGCTGTTTCATTCTGTTCAGATTTGGACTGTGTGATTTTTGTAAGGAGCTACAGAAAAGTAATGGTACATCTTCTCAGTGTACCACCTTGGGGGGGCACATGTGGTCGCTGGCTCTAATTTTGTTGATGATAGTCACCTTGATAAGTTGGTTAAGGCCATGTCTTCCTGGTCTCCACTTTCAAAGCACTATTGCTTTAACTTGCAGTAAGGAATGTCTTAATGTCATGAATATATTCAAGGCTATGTTGGTATCTTCTTACTCTCTTTTCCTCACTAGGTTAGCATCAATTGATGGTCATGCTTGAGGAAACTTTACTGTGATGGCTGCCAAATTGTGAACTTGTGATTCCATCATGTTTTCTATGATTATTGTTTTGCTTTCTACTGTAAGAACCTTCTCCTCCCATATCATAAGTAAATATATTTACTGATATTATATTTGTGAATTTTATCATAGTTAATGAGTTATGATACTTTATTATCATTATTTTGTTTCTCAGATCACTCTAGTTTGGACTCCTATGTCTTTTTGTCTAATAGTCCTCTGATCATCTTAACATCACATTCATTTCTGCTACAAGATATCACAGCCAGTTTGTACCTGTTCTTTACCTCCATTGTCCTAAAATCACCCATTTCCTAGGAAATCTTAACATCTTTAAGCAGATAATAGTACTTAGAACCCTTGATGCAGATATTGCATGCGTGTTTATTCATTCCTACAGGTGTCTTAGCATCCTCTTAGTCCACCAGGATAAGAGAGAATATTAATCAAATTATTCATAACTCTTTACTTTAGTATTTCTGTAAGGCCTAGGAATGTCTAGGAATTTCAAGTTCACACTCATTCCTCTAAATTTCAATTCCATACCAAAGTTCATCCTACCTTTCCTCTTTCTATTTTTACAATTCCTTCCATACACAGTAAGAAATCTTGGCTGTCATTCACAACATATTTACTCACTAAATCCTAGAGTATACAAAAAGTCATTTTAGCATCATTAACCCATGGCTATGAAGGGAGAGTATCAATTTATAGGTTTTTTTCTTTAGCTTATGACTATACAATTAATTGTTGTAAATGAATCTACCTGAGCTAGATCTCTGTCTCTTCACTCACAAGAAGACCACTCTATCAAATGTTTCTATTTTCCCATACTTTCTTTAGGTTCTATCAACCTTCCTCTACAAGCCCAGCAATAAACTTCCTAAAACATGTGCATGCACATACTCCTTTTTCTGAATTGGGAGAGTTAATTATGGGCACAGTGCTCTTTTATCCCCTAAATATTTTAATATATAGTTAAACAAAGACATTCTCTTGCAAAACAAAACAAAACAAAACAAAACAAGACAGGGGCAAATATCCCAGGATTTAGTTTACTTGTTTCTGGTTGGATTCTTTTTGCTTTCTCTTTCTTAATTCTTTGAGGGATATGTGTGAAATAATAATACACTACAAAAAGTGAGAAGTATTGCAACAGGGAACCCTCAGAAACAAACAGTGCCTCTACCCTTTTACCCCATTGTACTCATCTCCTCTATGTAAGCAACATAATAGTTTTTCTGTGCTCCCCCTTAAACACAAATAAAGATTTGTGCGTTTTTATAGACCAGTTTTTTTTTTCTTTCATAAAGCATGGCACCTTATAGACACTTTCAGACTTTGCTTTTGCAGTTGAAAACTGTCGTAGCAACCATTCTGTATCAGTGCATGGGAGTCTTCATCGGTCTCTTATGACAGCTGCAGTGTTACTGTGCTAGGTGTGTACCATATATTTATTCAAAACCCCTCTGGCTCTGAGTTTCTTAGGTTGTTTCCAATAGTTTGTATTTACACCCCTTTCAAGAAGCAAGCTGGAATATATGCATTTTCATACCGTTGGAACTGTATCTCCAGAGTCAATTCCTAAAGGTATAATAATAACACAGTACACGTCTATCAAATGTAAAAACAAATGAAGTTTTGATATGTTATCCAATTCCCCTCCAGCAATGCATGAGAATGTCTCCAAAAACCTCATCAACAAAGCATTTGCAATACTTTTTAATTTTTCTAAATCTGATAGGTAGAAGTGATATCTCAGTGTAGTTTAATTAGCATTTTTCTAATTATGAGTAACTTGGAGCATCTTTTCATATGTTCAAGAGCCTTTTTGATATTTTCTGTATGTGCATTATCTGTTAAAGTCTTTTTTCTTTCTCTATTGATTTTTTTGTTTATATCCTCAATTTTAAGACTTGTGACGATAATTGGGTTTTTATCTGTGATATTTATTACAAGTAATTTTATAAATTTGTTTGTTTTTCTGGATACTTGTTTTCTATGGTATGCCAAAGGTTTTTGTTTTCTTGCTTGCCTGCTGTTTTGAGACAAGGTATCATGATTCTCTTGCCTTCATTTACCCAGTGCTAGAATTCAAGGCATGCACAAGGCTCAGCTGTAAAAGGACTTTTCTGTATTTAGGTATCAGTTTTTTCTGTTATCACCCTTGGACACTGAGTCACATAAAGCCTTTCCTCACACCCAGGTAAGAGAACTCACAAATTTCTTCCAAATAATAAAATAGGCCAACTTTCATGGTTGATTTATTTTGAGGATTAATATTTTCAAGGTTTATTCATGTAGTATAATTTGTTAGTACTTTACTCTTTTTAACTTTTATTTTTGTGTATATTTTGGTGCAGATGTATGGTTCACATGTGTACAGCTGCATGTGCATATGAATATGGAAGTTGTTCCTTAGGAGTTTTTTACCTTTTGAAACAAGGACTCTCACTGGGACCTGGGAGATATGCCAGGGATCTACCTATATTTACCTCCCCAGTGCACTGTGACCATTGTTTTGTGTGGTGTTTGAACTGCAAACACATTACCCTTTAGTCCTTTATTTTCCCCAAATATGGATGAAACTCAGTTTGTCTTTTCACTCATCAATTGACAGATATTAGAGTTGTCACATCTTAGCTATTGTGAATAAAACTGTTATGAGCATTCATACACAATCATTCATGCAGATATATGGTTTCATGTCCTTTGGGTATATTCTTAGATGAGGAATGTCAGAATTACACGGTAACTTTTTAACACACTGACGAAATGCCAAACTGTAATCCAAAGTAGTTGTACCATTTTACAATCTTGCCAACAATGCATTCCAATTTTTCCACATCTTTGTCAACACCCACAGTACTTGAGTGAATATAAAGTGCCATTTAACTGTAATTTTGATCTGCATGTTTGTTCACTGATAATGTTGAACATCTTTTATGTGTTTATTATACATTTGCATATTTTCTTTGGAGAAGTGTTTTTTCAGCCTTTGCCCATTTTAAAATTGAGTTATTTGTCTTGTGGTCTTTAATAAATATAAAGGCTCTTGATATATTCTGAGTATTGGAGGCTTACAGTATTACAGCTTTCCATTCTGTGGGTCATTTTTTCACTTCATTATATTGTTAGTAATAAAAGACGTTTTTTCCTGCATTTGTGTGTATTTGTGTGTGTGGCACCTGCACATGTGCATATGAGCATGCATGCCACAGCATTTGAGGAGAGTAGAGGACAACTTTCAAAAGTCAGTCCTTTTCTTCCATCCAATGTGTTCTAGGAATAAAACTAGAGGATCGGGCTTGGTAGCAAGTGCCCTTATCTTGTGGGATGAGGAACATAAAAGCTTTATTTAATTTTGATAAAACCTAATTTATTTTGTTTTCCTGTTTTCACTTATACTATTGATATTTTACCTATGACATAACTATCTAATTCAAGGTCACAAAGATTTCATCTTGTGTTTCTTATGGTTTTAGTTTTTACACATAGTTCTATTTTCCATTTCTGATTTAGTTTCATTAAAAATATTGAATTAACAAGCAAAACTGTATATAATTATGTTGTATAATATGATGATTACATATAAATATATAGATTTCATAATGATTACTACAGTCAAATTGACACATCCATTAGCACCTGTGTGTTTATCATATTTAACAACTGTTCTGTAAGTGTTAAGGCCACTTAGAATTTGTTCTCTTAGCAAGCATTTATTTTTTAATGTTTAAAATTTATGTGCATGGGCATTTTACCTATATGTATGTTCGTGTACCATGTGTGTGCTTGTTGCCCTCAGAGGCCAGAGGAGGATGATGGATATCCTGAGATTAGAATTTCAGAAGGATGTGGATACTAATCAAGCCCAGGTTCCCTAGAAGAGTAGCCAGTGGTATTAACTGATGAGCCATCTCTCTACCCTTAATATATTATTATTTTTAGATAGAGTCTCATTATATAAACCTAGATGGCCTTTTGAGTGCTGGGCGTAAAGGCATGTGCCACTACTGGTCTCTTACCAAATCTTAAGAGAACAATATAGTGATGTTAACTATAGTCATCGAGATGTATGTTAGCTATCCAGAACTGACCTAGCTTATAGCTGATAGTTGGTGCACTTTGAATATACTCACTTTTTATAGCTCCTAGCAACCATTCTAATATTTGCTTCACATGTTCAAGTTCTATGGGTGGTACTACAGTCAAATATAGTCAAACCTGTATTTCTTTCAGATAGGGTTATAGGAGTTTTACTTTTAATTTTTGAGGAACATTCATATTTTTCCTGTAATGGCTATACCAGTTTACATTATTAATAGTTATGAGGAATTCTTTTCTCCATATTTACTCCAATATTAAAAAAAAACATGTAACAGGTAAAGTGATACTTCGTTGTGATTTTGACTTGCATTCCTCTGATGTTCTTGAACAGCATTATATACCCCTGTTGGGCATATATGTGTCTTTGGGAAAATGTATAATAAGGTCTGTTGCCTATTTTGTACACAGTGAAACAAAAAGACAAACACAATTTGTTTTCATGTGGCTATCTAGTTGTCCCACAGTGTTTGTCAAAATACTATTATTTATGCATTGTGTTGTCTTGGTGTACCTTGTTAAAAATCAACTGACCTGGGTGAGGACATAGCTCATTATGAAGTGCTTACCTACGATGCATAAGACCCTACATTCAATCCCCAGTACCAAAAGGGCAAAATCAATTGACTATAAATATAAAGTTTATTTCTTGACTCTCAAATTATTCAGTTATGCATTAGTCTCTATGCCAGTATCATATAATATTGAGTTTTAGTGTCCCTGTGTTTGGTGTTGGGATACACGTGTTATTTTTGTGAGTTCGTTTTTGATATCAGAGAAGATATTTTGGCAGTTTTTTTAAAAATTTTCCATACAATATATTATCTGCAGATGAGGAGAGATGTACTTCATTCTTTCTGATCTGTGTACCTTATACTCCATTAACTTGCCTTATAATACACCAGCTAGAACTGCGGGTGGTTTATTGGACAGTAGTTATGACAGCAGACATCTTGACTTGTTACTATTCTTAGAGTGAAATCAGCCAGTCTTTTATCATAAAATATAATGTTTATAGGGATTTGTAGACACTCATTACGAAGTCCTTTTCCATTCATACTGGTGTCAGAATTTTCAAAATGAATGGTGATGGAATTTGTCAAGTGATTTTTCTGTGCCCAATGACAAAATCCTACAAGTTTTCTTTTTTTAATTTGCCTATATTGTAGATAATGTGTATTAATTTCCAAATGGTGAGCCTGCCTTCTAATCTGTGATAAATTATTATAGGCAACGATGTATTACTATTTTATGCATTCCTGAATTTGATTTGTTAATATTTGTTAAATTTTAAAATTAAGGACATGAAAGATACTGATTTATAATTTTATTTTTTGTACTATGTTCATCTACCTTTGGCATCAGAGTTGTAAAATGAGTTGGACGATATTCCCATCATCTCTCTTTTTTAAAATGTATGGGTACTTGAGTATGTGTGCTGTGTGCAAGGAGGAGCCCACAGTGGTCAGAGGAGGAAAACATATCCCGTAGAATTGGAGTTAGAGACAATTGTGAGCCTGCATGTAGGTGCTGGGAATTAAACCCAGGGCTTTGACAAGAACAGTAAGCACTATTAAACCCTGATACAACTCTTTAGCCCCTCCTGTCATTTCTTTATGCTAGTGATTGTATAAAAGTGGTACTGATTTTCCTTTAAACTTTTGGTACAATTTTTAGGTGAAATTCTCTAGGTCTGGAGATTTTTTTTTTTTAGCTATAATTTTATTTACTTAAGATTCAGATTATAAATTAAATTGTCTTATTTATAGTTAGTTACTCATTTCTATTTATTTATTTCTATTTATATATTTATTTGTGTATATGTGCATATGTATATGTGGAAGAGTGCAGTCATATGCATGCCACAGTGCAAGTGTGGAGGTCAGAAGACAGTCTTTCCAAGTCAGCTCTCCCTTTCCTCCTTGTTAAGACAAGGTCTCTTCTGTTGTGCAGGGTTCTCCAGATTAGTTGGCCTGTGAGCTTCTGTCTTCATCTCCCTGAACCATAGGGGTGCAATGTACACAGCTGCATGTGGCTTTCTAGGTGGGTTTTGAGATTTGAAATCAAGTTAAATCAGGTTTCTGTAGCAAGCACTTTTCTCCACAGATCCATCTCCCTGGTCCTAGTTAATTCTTTAAGGACTACTATATTAATGAAATGTTTCCAGTTGTAGTTTCCCTTTTCTTCTGTTTTGAGTTCTCATGTCATGATAATACCTAGTTTCATAAAAATTGATTGTGAAATGTCTTCTCCTATTCTGTTTTCCAGAAGAAAATTATTTTTTATTGTAGAATTCTCCAATTAAACCATTTAGGTCTGAAGACTTGGGAAGGAGTTTCTCAGGTATGATTCACATATCTTTAAAAATTATAAAAATATGAAAATGATCTCTTTTGGTAATTTGTTGCATTAAAGGAAATAGTTCATTTCATCTGTTTTTTTTTCAAATTTATATATGTAGAGTTTTGAATAAAATTCCCTATCTTTTAGTCTTTTTGATATTGGTTATTCAATCTTACTAGAAGTCAGTTTTATTGCTCTTTCTAGAAAATTAGCATTTAAAAATTTGAGAATTTCATATGTTTATATAATGTGTTTAGATCAAATCTACCTTATTTCCTCCCTGACCTTCCACCACTTTCCCTTTGCAACTTCATATCTTCTTTTTAAAAATTCACTAAGTTCACTTGGTGCTTCCTGTGTGAACATGGTTGTAGGAGTATTGCCTGGAACATCAGTAGCCTTTCAGAGGCTACATCCCAGAGTAAAACTGACTGTCCTTACACAGCAGCCCTCAGTTGCCAACAGCCCCTCACCTAGAGATGGTATGACATTACCTTTCCCATACTAGGATTTTTCACTAGCTTTCTTTGGCACTGGGAGAGGGGAGGGAGAGGGGAGGGGAAGGGAGAGAAGAGGAAAGGAGAGGAGAGCAGGGGACAGGGGAGGGGAGGGGAGGGATGAGGAGAGGAGGGGAGAGGAGAGCAGAGGAGAAGAGAGAAGGGAAAAAATATCCCATTTACAATTGAGAATTTCATAGTCTCTTATTCTTTGCATTTTGACCAACTGTGGGTGTCTGTTAATCATCATATGCTCCAGCTGCTACTACTACTACCATCACCACAAAAAGCTTCCCTGATGGATGCTGAGAGATACATTAATCTATGGGCATAAAGATAAGAACCAAGGGGATAATTTATAGCTGTGTCCATTTAGCTGAATAATAGTAGCTTTTCCCCTAGGGTCTATGACCTGGCTAGTTAAGAGTAACAGGTAAGGATTCCATCTTATGCAAAAAGCCTTAAATCCAATCAGAAAAGTGGTTGGTTATTCCCATGGCATTTGTGCCATTGTTGCACTAGTGGGCATCTCTTACCAGTCCAGTCTTTCTTCTAGACCATAGGGTTCACAACTGTGTAAGACTATTGATTATACATAATAGCCTACAGCACTCTGAAAGCTAGCCAGTCGGGATGAAGTTTCCAGTAAGGATGAAACTCTTTTTTTTTTTTTTTATCTGTCTCTTCTTCTGTTGTTTCATTTTGAAAGGGTGGAGGAGAGGTGGATGATACTGGGTCCCATGTACCTCAGGCAAGGCCAAGGATAATGTTGATATTCTTGGGTCTGCTTTACAAATACTAGCATTTCCTGTGTGTGGCACCACACCCACTTTTATGTGGTGCTGAAGATGAAACCTAGAGCTTCATGCTTGGCAGCCTACCAACTGAACTACATTTCCATTTCCAGTTCAATTTATTTTTATTTGATCTTTATGTTGCTTTATCTTCTGTAGCTTTGGATTTATTTTTCACTTTTTATGTTATTGCAGGATAAGCTTAAAATAGTTTGTCTTAAGTATTAGTTTGAAAGCATTTCTCTTGTTTAATATATGCATTAGTACTAAACATGTGCCCTTCAACACAGTTATAAGTATATGCCACATAGTTTTATAAGTTATGTGATCATTTTTAATTCACTTTAGTTCAATACACTTAGAGGTTTATTGTTTAGCAGCTTTATTCATAATAGCCAGAATCTGGAAACAACCCAGATGTCCTTCAGTTGAGGAATGGATACAGAAATTGTGGTACATTTACACAATGGAATAGTACTCAGCAATTAAAAACAAGGAAATCATGAAATTTGCAGGCAAATGGTGGGAACTAGGAGAGATCATCCTGAGTGAGGTATCCCAGAAGCAGAAAGACACACATGGTATATATTCACTTATAACTTGATATTAAACATGTAATATAGGATAATCCTACTAAAATCTGTACACCCAAAGAAGCTGAGCAAGAAGGAAGATCCTGGGTAAGATGATCAGTCCTTACTCAGAAAGGCAAACAGGATAGACATCGGAAGAGGGAGAAAAGAGGGAATAGGACAGAAGCCTACTACAGCCTCTCAAAGACTCTACCCAATAGGGTATTAAAGCAGATGCTGAGACTCATAGCCAAACTTTGGGCAGAGTGCAGGGAATCTTACAAAAGAAGGGGGGGCTACATCCAGAGGCTACATCCCAGACCTGGAAGGATCTGGAGCTCCACAAGGAGAGCAACAGAACCAAAAACTCTGGGCCTAAGGGTATTTTCGAGACTGGTACTCCAACCAAGGACCATTCATGGAGATAACCTAGACCCCGCAAAGAGGTAGCCCATGGCAGCTCAGTCTCCAAATGGGCTTCCTAGTAAGGAGAACAGGGACTGTCTCTGACATGAACTCATGGGCTGGCTCTTTGATCACCTCCCCCTGAGGGGAGCCAGCCTTACCAGGCCACAGGGGAAGACAATGCAGCCAGTCCTGTTGAGACTTGATAGACTAGGGTCAGATGGAAGGGGAAGAGAACCTACCCTATCAGTGGACTGGGGGAGGGACAGACATAGGAGAAGAAGAGGGAGGGAGGGTGGTCTTGAGAGAGATAGAGGGAAGGAGGGACAGCTGGGATACAAAGTGAATAAACTGTAATTAATTAAAAAATATATAAATTTTAAAAACATAAAAAATAAATTAATTAAAAAGTAACTTAATTTTTTTGTTGTTGTTGTTATGGATTTTCAGTTTGAGTCCATTGTGACTTTTGTGTGATTTCATTCCTAAAATGTTGTTGATGTGTTTCAGGGATCCAGATATGTTCTATCTTGATGTATGTTCTGTAGACGCATGAAACAAATGAATAATCTTTTAGTGTGTAGATTGTCCTGTAAGTAACATGTAGATAGTTTTAGCTGATCAAGTATTGCTGATGACCTCATATTTAATTCTGCCTGCTAATTTTTATCTTTTGCTGAAAGTATGGTACTAAAACTTTACCTACAATTATGGGTTTACTCTTTTTGGCTCATTCTGCTTTTGCTTCATGTTACTATGAAGTGGCTGGGAGAAGCACAACTGTAATCACAGCAGTCATAAAGTTGAGGCAGGAGAATTGTAAGTTTGAGGCTAACCAGGAGTACATGTTGTGTATTAGGCCCATTAGGGCTACATAGCAAGAGTTTGTCTCAAAAAAAAAAAAAAAAAGAACTAAATAAAAACAAAGACTTCCTGTTATTTCAGGTGTACATACTTACCAATAATGTATCTTCCTAGTGAATTGCCTATTTTATCATTACATACTTAAATGATTATATAATGTCCATCTCTGACATTTTTCCTTGCTCTGGTCTTTTACTGATATTAACAAAGATGCTACTACTTTTAAAATTAGTATTTGCATGGTACTATTGCCTTTCTTTGTCTTTTAGTTTACTTATGCCTTGTATTTAGAGTATCTTGTTATGCAACATGCCTCTTTTTAAATCATTTGTTAATTTCAACCTTTTAGTTAATGTGTTTAAACCACATAAACACAAAATAACTGTTTATAAATCCCAACTTTAAAAGAACTAATATATCATTGTTTGTTTATTCTTTATTTTTTATAGTCTCTCTTTCTTCCACCCACTTCATTCTCTCTCATTACATTCTCATGATTCACTTAAACATATGTTAGGATTCCATTTGGGTTCATATTCCATTTTTATTAGACTGTATAGTTTTCCCAGTGACTATTACAATGTACATACTGAATTTAACATAGCCTACCATTGATATTTTATGAGTTTTACTAAAATATAGAAGTTTCATTTGCTTTTAAGTCATGTTACCTTCCTTGCTTGTTATTGTCTTAACTATTTCCCATATGCACACTAAGCATCAGAAGAAATGGTGTCAGAGGTTTTGCCTCATTCACTGGGTATGATTTATAAAACTCGTGAGAAAGAATAGTTCATTATATTATCACTATTTTTACCTGAATTTCTTCTCTCCTTTGTGAAGTTTCTGGCATTCTTCTGTTATCATTTCCTCTCTGTGTAGAGAACTTCCTTTAAGCATTATTTAGTGATGGAATCATTAGTAACAGTATCTCTCAGTTTTCCTTCATCTGAGAATATCTTGATTTCCCCTTCATTACTTAAGGATATTTTTGCCAGATACATAATTTGAGGTTGACAGTTCTTTTCTTTTAGCACTTGAAAAATGTTGTGATACTTCCTCCTGGCCTCTGTGGTTCCCAAAGAAAAGTACCTCGTCATTTGAATTGGTATGCCTTTGTAAGTAATGTTTTACTTTGTTCAGATGTTCTCAATAGTTTTTTTCCCCCCTTGGTGTGTGTGGCCTTTTAGTTGCTGGAAGTTTAATTTTAAGCTCTCTTACTTTGGGTCTATTCTGTTTGAAATTTTCCTTTATATTTGAATCTGTATGTTTATTGTTTTCTAAAATTTTTGAATTTTTACTATTATTTAGACTTACAATCTTGCTTTCACCTTTCTCAACTTTGGATGACACAAATACTGGATCTGTTGTCACTGCTCTTGAAGTCCCTAAGCCCTTACTTCTTTCTCCTCTTCATATATTTCCTTTCTCTACTGCTTCTTTCATTAGTCCCTCCCCCCCACTTAGGTGACTTTCAGACAGTTGCTCAGTGGGTGGATTCTATGAATAATTATTAGTTTTGTCTTCTTTCATCTCAACTTTGTTGGCCCATTAAGTGGGTTATTTTACCTTTATAATTCTATTTTCATGTCTGTAATTTTCATTTTTTAATAATTTCAGATTCTTTGCTGTGTTTTTTCTATTTTGTTAGTTTGAAATGTCTTAGTAATTTTTTGTTTAACATTTTAATGATGGTAGTTTTCAAATTCTATTAAATAATTCTAGTACATGAATCATTTTGATATTAAGGCCTACTGATCATTGTTACTCAGTCATAGTGGGATGGTTTCTTTCCTGACAGATAATCTGGTAAAAGGATGTAAAACTTCAAAGAAAACACAACCACTTTTTTTTCCCAAAAGTGGATAGCTATATCATTTTGCATTCTCACATAATGATGGAGGAGAATTCCTGTTATCCGATATCTTTTCCAGCATTGGATATCATCAATGTTACAGAAACATGGGAAATCATGGATGCCTTGCTTTCTCAAGTCCATGACCTTACATTGTTTCCCAGTTGATTTCTGCTGGGTTATTATTGTTAATTTTCTATTTATTTCAGGTTTTTATTGTTAATTTTCTATTTATTTCAGGTTTAGTATGCCCGTTTTTTTTTTCTGATTTCCTAAAGGGAAGACATAGAATATCTATTTCATGAATTTCTTTATGTCTACCGTATCTTTCTTTGTATTGTCTTCAACCTGCCTTTACTTGGTATTTTATGTCTAGTTTCTGTATCCTTTTAATTTTTTGTTTTTCTTTCAAGTTTTTACTCTTAGAAGACTTCATGAATGCATATAATGTATTTTGATCAAATCTACTCACTATTCCTTCCTTTCCAATGCTCCTTCTACTCTCTTTACATTTCTCTGTCTTCTTCATGTGTTCTTTTTGCATATCCATTGAATCTACTTAGGGCTACCTATATGTGCTTAGGTCTAGGACCTTCTATTTGAGGATAAGTAGCCTGTAATGAAATTGATAAATTATTTTAGTCATTTGTAAGTGCAATGTGTCCAAGTTTTCTTTTTATCTGTAATAAAAAGGACCAGGGAGAAATATGGCCATTCTATCTTTGTCTTTTGGCTATTCTTACATGTCTCCATGAGAAATTTAACATGGCATCAAACAGTTCAAGAAATAAATAAAAGTAGGAGGTCATGACAGAATAGGAAGGGAATAAGAAAATGGAAGAGGTCATAAAGACATTTAAAAGGATGAATATGATCAAGGTATGTTGAATGCATGTATGACAATCACCCAATCAAACCCATTATCTTTTATAAAAATTCGTTAATAAAACCTTGTTGAAATTTTTAATTATAACTTGATAATACTTTTAAGTTATGTTAGAGAGAACTAATATATCTGTGTTGGCAATTCTTATTTTTTACTTGTTCATATCTAGTTCTAAATTTGCCAGGAGAGTTAAACTTTTTCTCATAGAAAACTTCTGTATATTACTTGTCATATTAATTCTTAATGCTAATTTTTACCTTGTTGCTTTTGTAAATGGGGTTTTCTTTCTTATTGTATATGTTCTATCCAATGTGTTTGGACACTTAAACTAAACAAGGCATTCTCAAATGTGGATTTCCAGCTTATCATTTGACAGTTGAGGTCAAATTTGAGATCCATTCCACTTGCTCACCTACACAGCTTAGATGATGCGTCACATTAACCTCAACATGTGTGTGTGTGGGGGCTTAGTTTCTTTTCTGGCAACCCCAACCCTTGTTCTACTCAACACTCACCAGCTACTACAGAATTATTTCTGACTTGTTTCTCTACTTTCTGTTCAGCCACTAATTAGCCACTTCATCCTAACAGCTCTCCAATATTTAAAAGCTGATGACTACTTTCTCCATTCAGTGGCCTCATTAAGGAGTTTCCAGAGACAGAAAGCTTCATCTTAAGAGACAACCCATTTTATCTCTAGCCATTTTGAAGTTATCAACTAAGCCAACTCTGCCTTTCTAAGGTCCCATAATTATTTCCTTCACTGTGATCTGTTTCTCTAGCCTACTGTTTTTTTCGCTCTATTTTTACGGACTTCTGATGGGATTCTCAAATGGCGTGCCCCTGTCAGTGGCTCTGTCAGGTTCCAACACACAAAGATAGAAGACCATTATCTCCCTAACATCCAGAGCATTTTCTAATGATGGACTCACTCTTATCTTTACCACCTCATCTCCTCCTACTCTGAGAAAATGAAATAGGAGGAGGGCAGAGGAAAAAAGGAGGGGGATGAAGTTTGAGAATACAGTAGCTTTCTAAATTTCCATAAGAACATTCCTTATGGAAAGTTCTTCTCTGCTACCTCAGTGGAGAAAAAAAGGGGACAAGAACCAGTGACTATTTTTTGAGTAGACACTCAGTAATAATAATTACACATGTGTATTTTCAGTGAGGCCTTCATAATGGATGTTCCTGAGCACTTAACACAGTTGAAGAACAGTGATACACATATGCTACCATGGGAACTTCTAGACTAATGGAGGGGACAGCCTAATAAATAAATGTATGAGCAATTGTTATAAATGTTAAATGAACTATGTAAAAATTAATTTCTCCTCCATGTAGTGCTAAATGGCATTTTTGTTTTCTAAGGTTCCTGGTTGTAGCCTTTCAGTACAATTATTTCTAAAAACAATAATCCCCATTAGATAGTTCATTTTGAGCCATCTTTGCATCTCTAATTCTGCCTTCTCCTATCAGAATCTCAGTCACTCATTAGGGTTCCATTCCTTTGTAATTTTTGGAAAGCTTCCTTTGATCTTCATAGTACTGGCAACTGATTGTTGAACTATTTTTCAAGGTTTTGCTCTGTATCAGAAAGTGCTAAGCAAAACATGAATTACTGGTGAGGTATGCCGTCCACATATAGGAGCTCTCAGTTGATTCTGGCTTAATGAACAGAGTCTAGCACCACTTGATATTTGTTGTGGACCCTCCTTGCTTACAAACCTACACACCAGTGGCCAAGCCTAAATAATTTTTTCCGAGGTTGGATACATAAATGATAGAAAGTTTCCAAATCATGTAATAGCAGCTTTAAGAAAAGGCAACGATACTCATGGCTCAGATAAAACCTGGCAATGAGGTAATGGTCCCGCAAGAAATGAGAGTACCACCATTGAGCAACTAGACCTTTGCTTGGGCTCTGAAGTAGTCAGTTTGGAAACAGCAAGAGTGTAGAAGGGGCACCAACAGAAAGGCATTGGCAGTAAGTCCATGGCACATGTAGAGGACTCTGAAGGTAACATTTTGGAACTTTTCCTCAAGACAGTCAAATGATAGCAATGTTTTGGCAAAGGTGTTTTTAGAGTTCAGGACAATTTAGAAACTGTAAAATTGAGGCAAGGAAGGTCTTCTGAAAGGAGGCTATGTGAGAAATCCAGGAGAACATGGGCAAATAAGAGCCAGGGCAGTGGACAGTGGATGTAGGCAAATTTGAGAGATGTTTGAGAGGCATGAGAGGCACAATCAACATATGGCTGTTACTTCAAAGATAGCCTTGATTGATGTTTCACTAGGACAGCAGCGAAACTAGGAGCTAAATTCATAGAGTGATTTAAAATATCTGTGACTTTAATGCTGTTACCCACAGCTGAGGAAGATGTGTAACTCAGAGGCTCAAATGCTGTTATATATTTGTTGTATTTTCTAAAAGATTTAGGGCAATCCTAATACACCTGTGAATGATAATTTAGTGGGAACTATACATATGTAATTCTAGTAGAATGAGGTCAATAGTATGATCTCTAATCCAATGCAGACACTGAGACACAGGGAAGAACACCATGTGGATACAGAAGCACAGATTAACGTTATCCATTTAGCAAGGAACAGCCATGGAACCATGGGTGCCTTAGAGCCTCTAGAAGAAACCAGACTGTTTATGGCTAAAATAGCACCACAGTTACATTAGACATTTATCTGTTAACAAACACCTGTGCTACTTTTATCACTTGGCCACTGAAACATGGATGTCAAGGTGTCTATGTTATACTTCTTCGGGTATTACACCCAGAAGTAGTGTAGTTTGACCATTTCTAGTTTTTTTTTTTTTATATTTAAGATACTTTCATACCGATTTCTATAATGACTTCACCCCATCAACAACTCTTTGTTTTCTTGATGTTAGCCATTGTTATTACAATGAGAGAGTCTCAATGTCATTCTTATCCTTGCCTTTCCCTGATGGTTAGGATGTGAAACATTGTTGCAAGTGTTTACTGGTTGTTTGTACTTTATCTTTTAAGAATTGTCTATTTATTTTCTTAGCCCACTTAGTGACCATTGTTTTATTTCTTTGGGTTTTAAGCTCTTTATACATCCTACATATTAATCACCTATTAAATTTATAGCTAGTAGAGATTCCCCCATTCTTTAAGCTGTATTTTTATTTTTTATTAGAATTTATTCACTTTGTTTTGCAGCTGTATCACTCTCACTCATCCCCTCTCAATCCCGCCATCCCTCCCAATTCTCCTCCCATGACCCTTCCCTAGTCAACTAATAGGGGAGGTCCTTCTCTTAAATCTGACCTTAGCCTATAGGTCTCATCAGGACTGGCTGCATTGTCTTGCTCTGTGGCATGGTAAGGCTGCTCCCTCCTGGGGTGATCAAAGAGCCAGCCACTGAGTTCATGTCAGAGACAGGCCCTGTACCCCATATTAGGGAGCCCATTTGGAGGCTGAGCTGCCATGGGCTACATCTGTGCAGGGGTTCTAGGTTATCTCTATGAATGGTCCTTGGTTGGACTATCAGTCTCAGAAAAGAGCCCTGGGCCCAGATTTTTTTGGTTCTCTCATTTTCCTTGTGTAGCTCCAGACTCCTCTATGTCTTTTTATCTCCCCCTACTTTCATAATATTCCTTGCATTCTGCTCAAAGATTGGCTATCAATCTCAGCATCTGCTTTAATACCTTGCTGCGTAGAGTCTTTCAGAGGTCCTCTGTAGTAGGATCGTGTCCTGTGCCTTGTTTTCAACTTCTTCCAGTGTCTATGCCATTTGCTCTTCTGAATGAGGATCGAGCAACTTACCCAGGGTCCTCCTCCTTGATTAGCTTCTTTAGGTACACAGATTTCAGTATGATTATCCTATACTATATGTCAAATATCCATTTATAAGTGAATATATACCATGTGTGTCTTTCTGCTTCGGGGATACCTCACTCAGGATGATCTTTCCTAGTTCCCACCATTTGCCTGCAAATTTCATGATTTCCTTGTTTTTAATTGCTAAAAGGTATTCCATTGTGTAAATGTACCACAATTTCTGTATCCATTCCTCTGATGAAGGACATCTGTTGTTTCCAGATCCTGGGTATTACGAATAAAGCTGCTAAGAACATGGTTGAGCAAATGTCCTTGTTGTTTACTTGAGCACCTTTTGAATATATGCCTAGGAGTGGTATAGTTGGATCTTGAGATAGCACTATTCCTAATTGTCTGAGAAAGTACCGGAATGATTTCCAAAATGGATGTACAAGTTTACATTCCCACCAGCAATGGAGGAGGGTTCCTCTTTCTCCACATCTTCTCCAGTCTATGTTGTCACTTGAGTGTTTTATCTTAGCCATTCAATAAGTGTAAGATGGAATCTCAGAGTCATTTTGATTTGCATTTCCCTGATGACTAAGGATGTGAAGCATTTCTTTAAGTGTTTCTCTGTCATTCGATATTTCTCTATTGAGAATTATTTGTTAAGCTCTGTACCCAATTTTTAAATTGGATTACTTGATTTGTTGCTGTATAACTTC
The DNA here is from genome assembly GCF_907164565.1 of Psammomys obesus. Classification (NCBI taxonomy): domain Eukaryota; kingdom Metazoa; phylum Chordata; class Mammalia; order Rodentia; family Muridae; genus Psammomys; species Psammomys obesus. Next base: position 2,543,513 of record NW_026590715.1, on the reverse strand, counting down.
TTGAGTTCTTTATATATTCTGGATATTAACCCTCTGTCAGATATAAGGTTGGTGAAGATCCTTTCCCAATCTGTAAGCTGTTGTTTTGTTGACAATAGTGTCCTTTGCTTTACAGAAGCTTTTCATTTTCATGAGGCCCCATTTATTGTTTGCTGAACTTAGAGCCTGTGCTGTTGCTGTTCTTTTCAGGATTTTTTCTCCTGTACCAATGAGTTCATGGCTCTTCCCCACTACTTCTTCTAACAGGATTAGTGTGTCTGGTTTTCTGTTGAGGTCTTTGATCCACTTGGACTTTAGTATTGTGCAGAGTGATAAGTATGGATCTATTTGCAGTTTGTTACACTTAGATATCCCGTTAGATCAGCACCATTTGTTGAAGATGCTTTTTTTTTTTCTATTGTATGGTTTTGCTTCTTTGTCAAAAATCAGGTGTCCATAAGTATATGGGTTTATTCCTGGATCTCTTATTCAATTCCATTGATCCACCATTCTGTTTCTAAGCCAGTACCATGCAGTTTTTATTACTGTTGCTCTATAGTACAGCTTGATATCAGGGATACCTCCAGAATTTCTTTTATTGTAGAGAATTGTTATACTGATTCTGGGTTTCTTGTTTTTCCATATAAAGTAGAGAATTTTTCTTTCAAGTCTATAAAGAATTGTTTTGGTAATTTGATGGAAAATTGCATTGAATCTCTAGATTGCGTTTGGTAAGATGGCCATTTTACTATATTAATCTTGCCAAGCCATGATCACGAGTGATCTTTCCATTTTCTGATATCTTCTTCCATTTCTTTCTTTAGCGACTTGAAGTTTCTTTCTAACAAGTCTTTGACTTTGCTTGGTTAGAGTTACACCAAGGTACTTTATGGCTATTGTGAAGGGTGTTGTTTTCCTAATTTCTTTGTTAGCCCATTTTTATTTGGTATACATTATGGCTATTGATTGTTTGTTGTTGTTGTTTTAGTTAATTTTATATCAGCCCCTTTGCTGAAGGTGTTTATCAGCTGTAAGAGTTCCCTGGTAAAATTTTTGGGGTCACTCAGGTATACTATCATATCATCTGCAAATAGTGATAGTTTGACTTCTTCCTTTCCAAACTGAACCCCCTTGATCTCCTTTAATTTTTTTATTGTTCAAGCTAGGACTTCAGGAACTACATAGAAGAGATATGGAGAGACTGGGCAGCCTTGCCTTGTTCCTGATTTCAGTGGGATTGATTTAAGTTTCTCTCTGTTTAGTTTGATGTTGGCCATAGGCTTGCTGTATATTGCATTTACCATGTTTAGATAAGTGCTTTGCATGCCTGATCTCTCCAAGACTTACTATATTGGATTTTATCAAATGCTTTTTCAGTATCTAAAGAGATTATCATGTGGTTATTGTTTCGGTTTGTTTATATGGTGGATCACATTGATAGGTTTCCATATATTGAACCACCCTTGCATACCTGGGATGAAGCCTACTTGGTCATGGTAGATGATATCTTTGATGTATTCTTGGATTTGGTTTCCAAGTATTTTATTGAGTATTTTTGCATCTATGTTCATAAGGGAATTTGGCCTGACATTGTCTTTCTTTTTTGGGTCTTTGTGATATTAGATATCAAGGTGACTGTGGCTTCATAGAATGAAGTTGGTAATGTTCTTTCTGATTCTATTGTGTGTAATAGGTTAAAAGATATTGGTATTATCTCTTTTTTTGAAGGTCTAGTAGAAATTTTGTGCTGAAGCCATCTGGCCCTGGGCTTTTTTTTTTTTTTTTAATGGGAGACTTTAGATGACAGCTTCTATTTCCTTACGGGAAATAGGATTATTTAATTGATTTACCTGGTCTTGATTCAGCTTTTGTAAGTGTAATCTATCAAGAAAATTGTTCATTTAATTTAGATTTTCAACTTTTGTGGTGTATAAGCTTTTGAAGTAAGAACTAATAATTGTTTGGTTTTCCTTAGTGCTTGTTGTTATGTCTCCCTTTTCATTTATGATTTTGTTAATTTGGATAGTGTCTCTCTGCCTTTCAGTTGGTTTAGCTAGGGGTTTATCTTGTTGATTTACTCAAAGAACCAGCTCTTGGTTTCATTGATTCCTTGAATAGTTTTATTTATTTCTAATTTATAGAATTCAGCGCTGAGTTTGATTATTTACAGCCATTTACTTCTCTTGGGTGTCTTCTTCCTCTTTTCCTAGGGCTTTCAGGTGAGCTGTTAAGTTGCTTGCATGAGATGTTTCAAATTTCTTCTTGAAGGCACTTAGTGCTATGAACTTTCCTCTTAGCACTGCTTTCATTGTGTCCCATAAGTTTAGGTACGTTGTACCTTCATTTTTATTTGAATTCTAGGAAGTCTTTAATTTTTTGTTTTTATTTCTTCCCGGATCCAACTGTCATTGAGTACTGTGTTGTTCAGTTTCCATGTGTGTGTAGGCTTTTTGCTACTTCTGTTGTTGCTGAGGTTTAGCTTTAGTCCATGGTGGTCAGACAGGAATATTTCAATCTTCTTGTATCTGTTGAGACTTGCTTTGTGACCCACTATATGGTCTATTTTAGAGAAGGTTCCATGAGGTGCTGAGAAGAAGGTAAATCCTTTTGTGTTTGGGTGAAAGGCTCTGTAGATGTCTGTTAGGTCCATTTGTTTCATGACCTCTGTTATAGTCATTGTTTCACTGTTTAATTTCTGTTTTTTTGGCCTGTCCTTTGTTGAGAGTGGGGTGTTGAAGTCTCCCACTATTAATATGTGGCGATCTATGTATGGTTTCATTTTTATTAATGTTTCTTTTACAAATGTAGGTGCCCTTTTATTTGGGACATAGATGTTCAGAATTGTGATGTCTTATTGGTGGAATTTTCCTTTATTGAGTATGAAGTGCTCTTCCCCATTTGTTTTGATTAATATTGGTTGAAAGTCTATTTTATTAGATATTAGAATGGTTATTCCTGCTTGCTTCTTCGGTCCATTTGCTTGAAAAACCTTTTTCCAGCCCTTTACTCTCAGGTAATGTCTATCTTTGTGACTTAGACGTGTTTCTTTTATGCAGCAGATTATTGGGTTTTGTTTATGCATCCATTCTGTTAGTCTGTGTCTTTTTATTGGAGAGTTGAGTCCACTGATATGGAGAGAGATTAATGACTAATGGCTGTTACATCCTTTGATTTTGCTGTTGGTTGTGGTTTGTGTGAAATTATTTTTTTCCCTGTGTTTTCCTGAATGTAGTTAGCTTTCTTGGGTTGTTTTTTTTTCTTTGTTTGTTTGTTTTTTCTAGTATCTTCTGTAACACTGAATTTGTGGGTAGGTATTGTTTAAATTTGTTTTTGTTGTTGAATATTTTGTTTAATCCATCTATGATGACTGAGAGTTTTGCTGAGTATAGTAGCCTGGGCTGACATCTGTGTTTTCCTCCGGTCTGCATGACATCTGTCCAGGCCCTTCTGGCTTTCACGGTCCCTTTTGAGAAGTCAAGTATGATTCTGATGGCTTTGCCATTATATGTTACTTGGCCTTTTTTCCTTGCAGCTTTTAGTATTTTTTTTTCTTTGTTCTATATACTTACTGATTATTATGTGGCAGGAGTATTTTCTTTTCTGGTCTAATTTACTAGGTGTTCTGTAGGCCTCTTGTATGCTTAAAGGCTTCTACTGTAGATAGGTGAAATTTTATTCTATGATTTTGTTGAAAATATTTTCTGGGCCTTGGAGACGGGAATCTTCTTTTTCCTTTATTTCTATTATTCATAGGTTTTTGTCTTAGATTTCTTGGATGATTTGTGTCAGGAATTTTTAATATTTAACATTTTCTTTGATGGATACATCAATTTCTTCCATTGTATCTTCCACACCTGAGATTCTTTCTTCCATCTCTCGTAGTCTGTTGGTTTTGCTTACCCTGTAGTTCTTGTTTTCTTCCCTAAGTCCTTCCTTTCCATGACTTCCTCCATTTGTGTTTTCTTTAATTTTTCCAATTCTATCTTCAGATCTTGAACTGTTTTGTTGATTTCCTTCACCTGTCTGACTGTTTTCCTGTTTGTCCTTCGATTCCTTCACCTATTTGTTTGAACATTCCTCTGTTTCTTTTATTTCTTTCAGTTACTTAATCATTTTCTCTCTGAAGGCCACAAACTGTTTGGCTGCATATTCCTGTATATCTTTACGGATGACCATAATCTGTTTGACTTTATATTCCTCTTTTTCTTTATGCATGGTGATAATCTCCTTGACTTTATTTTCTTCTATTTCTTTACGCATTTTATTTGTTTCCTCCATTATCCTCTTTATAAGCATAGATTTCAGGACATTTTCTTAAATTTAACTTATGTTAGGGTGTCCAGAGTTACTTGCCCTTGGATAGCTGGGTTCTGGAGATGCCATATTGCTTTGGCTCTTGTTTGTTGTGCTTTTATGCTGGCCTCTACCCATCTGCTTATCTCAGGTGTTGTCTGTTAGTTTCTGGTACCTCCTGGAATTCCGGGGTGGGGAGAATCTCCTTGGTAGGAAGATGGTTGTTTCTGAAGGAGGCCTCCTCAGCTTTTTGGGTATGGTCACTGAATCGCCGGTGCTTCTCAGGAATTGCCACAGCTTGCTTCAGGCCTATGGACCTGTGTGGTAACTGTGGTCATTGGTCGTCAGGAAAGCTCTCCTCCTACCATGAGAAGTCCTGGAGACAGCTGCCCTGCCACTGGGTTTCTTACTCTGAATTTAGTGAGCTGCTGCTACTATTACACTGTGTTTTCTGGGCACAGCCCTTTTAAAGAACCAGAGAACCCCGCTGTTTGGTCATTTTGGCTAGGGAATCAGGTTGCACCTTGGAGCAGTGTCTGGGGCTGATCCCATGGATCTCAGGCTTCTGTAGGTCTGAGGTTGGAGTTCTGTGCCTCAGTACCCAACTGGTAATCAGTGGCAAGTGAGAGAAGCACTCATTCTTGTGGCAGGAGGCTAGAACCTGGAGGCTGCGGGAACCCAGAAACATTTCTGCAGCCAGGTGTTCTAAGGTAATTCCTGATGTTTCCCCCACTGTGGGGTTTTCTCCCAACAGGGAGACCAATTCTGTGGTGTTTTGGGGTCCACAGTTCAGTCTGGGATGGTGAGTAGAGCATGCAGGCACAGGTGAGTGGCTGTGCACTGGTGACTTGGTGCCTGGAGGAACTCAAGAACTTTTCCTGGGAACATTTTTAGGTGGAGAAGGGGGTTCAGCTGAGTGCCCTGAGATCAGATCTGATGGTTCCTTCATCATGGGGTTTCCTCCCAACAGGAAAACCCAGTCTCTGGTGCGCTGGGGCCCACTGCTCTGTCTGGGATGGTGAGTTGGGTGCACGGGTGCACAGTGGGTCTCTGGGCTAGTAACTGAGTGCCTGCCACAGTTGTGTGGCTCTGGGCTGGTGACCAAGTCCCTGCTGAGACCGGCAGACTCTTCTGGGGTTTAGTTGGGTGATCTGAGAATGTACCCAATTGCTTCCCACACCATGGGGATTCCTTTCACTTGGGAAACACAATTGCTGGTGTTTTAGGGCCGAGAGTTCAGTCTGTTGGTCTCTGTGCCGTCACTGCTGTCACTGCTCATCAAACACAGTGTCCTCTTGGTGCCTCCATCCTCGATTCCCTCCTTTAAGCTGTATTTTAACTGGACTGTTTATTTTATAGCTTCTGTGAGTTATAATTAAAGTACAGTAATTTGCAAATATTTAAAGTAAAATTTGGTTTGATTTGACACTTATACATGATCACTGTTGGCAAGAAATGGAATATATTCCTTAGCCACAAAACTACAAAAGTTTTCTTGTCGTTTCCTGTAATTTCTCATTCTGGCCCATATCCATTTCCAGGCAACCACTTATCTGTAGTTTTTTATTTTCTAAAATTCTATGTATGCAAGTGTAAAACAGAGTTGCTGTGTCAGGCTTTCTTCATTTGTTGTAATGACAGAGACCTGTGCATGTTGTTGCGTGCATATCAGCTACTAAATCCTTTCTATTGCTGAGTGGTATTCTGTTACATAGATTCTACCACAGTTTTCTTATTCATTCATCCTTTGATGGGTATTTGAATTGTCTTTAGTTTCCTCACAATTATAAAATGCAATTACCATCAACATAGGTGATACACACATTCTCTTTAAACATTTTTAGATAAACACTGACTAATAAAATGTTTGTACCATAAAGTATATGCTTAACTTGTTGAGACATTCCCAAATTGCTTTTCAAAATAAGTGTGTATTATATCCCAAAACTGGTGTGTGGTTTTTGTTTTTATTTTTTTTTTATTTTTAACAACCCATAGCTTACTTGGAATTGGCTGAGATTCATGGATTTTCACATATATTCTACAGCAAAGTAGACACTGGAGTGGATCCAGAAATAACTTAGGACCTGGTTCTTGGACCTATCCTCTTAAATATGATTTAAGGAGAGGAATAGCTAGGTATAGGAAATAAGATGACTTGGGAATAAGGGAACCTCAGGCGCAGTCAGATTGATATTCTTCAGGGAGGCATGAGAGCTGTGAGTATTTGAAAGAAGGGAGAGGCAGCCAAGCACCTAGAAACCTTGCTATCAATTGGAAGATTGGAAGACCCTGGGAAATGAATAGGCAATTATGTGTGCCAGTGTCTAGACTCCGGAGTTCAACTACAGACTCATGTTGTTGCCCAAATCTGGAAAGCCATTGAAATGGAAGAGGAGACACTTGTCTTTGACCCAGAATAAGTCAGGAGAGTGAAGTTGTGGGGATACCTATTTTTACCCTTAGAGCATTTTCTGCATTCTACAGTTCTTCTTGCCTTTCTTATCATCCCTTAAAAGGATGAGTTGTAGAAAAGCAAATAGGCACAATACTTTGGCAGAGATGTCTTCACCCCACAGAAGAAGCCCTAGGCTAGGAATTATGCTGAGGCTCTCAAGGCTTGGTTGGGAAGGTGCCTAGGGAATGACAGCATGCAGAACCCTGAAGAATATAATACTTGTAGCCAGAAGATATCTTTTTTTTTTCTAGTGCCTGCTCTGCCAGATGTGTCAGTGGCTTTCCCTCCTGGACTTTAATTACCCTCCAAATTCAGAAAGAGACTAAAACTAGTTGGCATTTGAGGTACCTCCAAGGGTCAGAACCTGAGCCCAGATTCAGGACTTCATCCTTGCCTTTGTGTTGCAAAAAGACTTCTGGGAAGACATCAGACTTTCCATATCCACATTCCAGAACTTATACCAACAGCATTTAATGGAAATTTTCCTGCTTTGGTAAAGAAAATGCTAAGGAAGAACACTATGAACATGAGACCCACTTCAGCAAACACCCCTGTATACCTATTCTCAGCCTCTCTATTCCTAAATACCCACTGCTACTGATGTCTATGACTGTACTTGAATGTAAAGCAACAGGGTGAGATGGGAAGGAAGAAAATGGTGTTGGATATTTAGCAAGCCTACACATTTCTTGCCAAGTATGTGTGCAGAGAATCCTGCACAGAGGAGCAGGACTAATGGCTGGCCTTTGTGAGTAAGGACACCCTCTTTATTGTCAATGTCCTGCAGCTTCCAGTATCCCTACACACTGCAGTACTTGGTGAGTAGACTTTATTTATTTTTTTTGTCACCATATTACAGAAGAGGACACTTAGGCACAGAGAGAGCAAAGGTCTTGATCTCTACCATAAAGTCACAGAATGGAAAAAGTGGTAGGGGAAAAGAGAATTCTTTCCCAGAAAGAAAAAAAATCCAAAGTTATAGTTAGGACAGGAAGACACACTGCTCTAGGATCCATGACACTGAGGAGCCTCCAGTCTGAGGGAAGAATCTTAGTTTCATTTCCCTAGGCTCTAAAAATCAGGTGTCCATGAGCTCACGACTTCTTCATATTCATGCCAGGAAAAGATGGGATGGGTCCCATGGTCCTTGGAAGATCTACTGTTCCAGTATTTTTCCATCAAGATAGTAGTATATTTGTTCTAGAGTTTCTCTGTGGCCAACATTCACCAGGTTTGGGTCCTTTCATCTTGGCCTCAAATGAAGGCCTGGAGTTTCACCAAGGTAGACACAGAGAGAAGAGAACAGCCATTCTGGTATGATTCAGCCCCAACAGACCAGAAGACTGCCCAATTTTCTATTGACCACGGCTCCTAAGCTGCCCTACAAGAGTGGTTGAGGTCTGACTCAGCATCTCCCCTACCCCTCCCTTACTTTCTACTTCTACTTCATTTCCATCACTGAAAGCTCCCTCTCAGCCATTTCCCAGGAAGGACTGACTCATGGATCCCAAACTGTTTCATTGGGAGAAAACGTTGGAGTGTTCAGCAGTGATTATAAACCATAGGCATGTCCTCTCTCCAAAAGCACCCAGGCATCCTAAATAAACAAGTATGCCAACCTTCTGAAAACCAGACATAGAGCTCTCAGGAGATCCCCTATAATTGGATATAAAAAGGTTCATTATACCTGGAGAGAAAGCAGGGAAGCTGTTGATTCTAAGATCTCTGTGGCATTGGAAATGGCTGTTCCTCAACACTTCCAAAAGAGAAGAGGACCAGTAGTGGGTTGTTCAAAAATTATTGTTGACAGTATTCTTACCCTGTACATCCATGGGTGCCATTGGGTTTCTTGTGAAACTTAGAGATCTCTTCTCAGGAAAACACATTTTTAAATACATAAAATGAAATGAGATAATAAAGAATACCAATTAGATTAAAAGACCTATTGATATATTAACAAAACAAATCTGCAAGATATTAACTTGTGTGCTTCTTAGCACATTAAATATGATCTAGCAGTAGGCCTAATAATTACTGTAATTTCAAGGTAATGATATTTAGAGACCCCTGCTATGACTGTAATGCAAAATAGAAACATCTGCGATTTCTCTTGGTGACAAAGTCACAGGTTCCATAAATATTTCTGTAGTTCATTGCCAACATTCATAATTGATGAAATGCTATACTTCAGTTAGAGGTTAGTGAAAATAAAAATGTAATTTTCACCATTGAAATGAATGAGGTCCTTGAATTCTATCCATGGAATGAAGGATAAGAGTGCTTGCTAAGACAGTATTTAAACCCATTTGATTAACTGATGTTTTCCCACCCAGATTCCTCATCTAAGTCAAACCATTGCCTCTAAGACTTATTTTGATGCTGTGCTTTCTTCTCACCACCAAAGCTCAACAATGCAGTTGTTAGGTTCTGGTGCTATCACTTATGAGCTTCACCATTACGGGTAACCAGCAGCCTCTTTCAACATTAGTTTTTCCTCTATAAAACCATGATAACAATACCTAACTCCCAGATTTAATAAAATCAAACTTGTAAATATTTTAAAAGATTAGTGGTGATACTGTGACTCAATAAAGAGTTTCTAAATCCAAGAGCAACATGTGTGTGTTGACTGTTATAGCTGCCTTATTCTTTGGTGATTTATCTCTTCACTTCCTCTGTGATCCTGGAGTGGAAGCCATAGGAAGCACACATGGAGAGAAACAATGATGCATTCCAACTGGCGGTTACTAGATCCTGAAAATCCACTTCTACATATTTAGGGTGTTGCAATCTGCTTGACATCTTCTTAGTAGCTAGAAGTATTCTAGTATTCTAGTATTCAATCACAGTAAGAATATTTACAAAATAGCAATCATTAAGTGTTGCAATAACACTTTCACTCATCTTTTCCTCTCCTGACAAAGTCCCTTGTTAAACATTTACCAAAACATCACTAGGAGAGGATGGCTCGGGCCAGGACTGTGCTGCTTTTATCAAAACATTGGTGAGGCAAAGTATACTGTATAGGGAAGATGTGAAAATGAGATGGTTTTCAGAGAAAAATAAGTGTTTCTTGCAGTCAAAGTTCATTCTATTTGCTCTCTATTGGTTTTTCCATTTACAAAGGTTCAGAACATGAAAGAACAGGTTTTCTTGATTAATGTTCTCTGTTCTTGATAATTACCTCCATTTCACCAGTTCTACAAAAGGATCTGTTTTCAGATAAGGAAAAAAAAATCTCTGCTTTCTTATCTGAAGATTGAGGTATATTTTACTCAGGATACACTATTTCTATGTAACTTACTGCCATGTCAGCTTTTATCTGTGAGATTCTAGTGCATTCTTTCAGGAGAATACTGCAAAGGCACAGAGGGGGGAAGAGAGTTTATGATTATGTAGCCCGACTAGCATTGCTTGAATCTGAATGTTGGCTTAGATGGTGTTTTCATAACTCATAAGTGGATGTGTATGTTTGCAAATGGAAGCACTGAGTAGCTAGAATTGAAAGACCAGTGTGAGGGAGTAAGGTCTGGGGTGGTGGTTTGCTCAGTCACTGGCATTAGATTGCATGAGCTATTTTCAGATGCATCTAGGCTATCTTGCCAGTCTCCAGTCACTTGGATCTGCTGCTTTCCACTTTCCACTGTATTTTCTTTCTTCATCATGTATAAGCATATGTAGTTACAAGCAAGACAGCTTGTAAGGAACTGTAATCTAGCACTGGATGCCTAATGTATTGTCTTGGACAAGACTGGACAATTTATTGTGTGGGACTATTTTAGAGGGTGCTCTAACACAGGATGTATACCATTATACTTCTTGTGGCCTGCAGATGCTCCATGGGGATTTTGAGTCACTGCTGAGCTACTGATATAATGTTCTTCCTGCCCATGATTCCATTCTCTTGAATGGTGTTGCTTTTCATGCAGTGTGGGATGCTGCAGAGCACCTTAGCATTCCCTTGCCAGGGTAGCTAGCCTTTTTAATATGCCATTCACTTGGACTCAGATTCTGGCTGGCTGCACAGCAGCAGGTAGACATAGACTGGCCTCTGTCAAAAATATCTTGATTTGAGAGAAGTGAGGACTCACTCTTCTAAGCCAAACAATTGTTAGCACACCAGGCTGATCAGAGTGGATCTCACATTGCAGAGCTTGAACCTATTCCATACTTCATGCCTAAAAAAGACTTTGAAGAGACACATGGGGCTAAGGTTGTACTGAAACATTATTGTCATGATTATCTAAAAACAATAAGGAAAGAGGCGTGGGACAATTGCCACCATCAAGAAATCTGCTATGTGGTAAAATTCACATCCAGCTACTTAGCTTGTCCAAGATCAACAATTTTTATTTTCTTAAAAAAAAAACAAAAAAAACAAAAAAAAAACAAAAAAAAAAAAAACTCCTCTCCTTGTTGCCTACAAGGAGATGGCCCCAGAGTCTTGCCATGCATCAGCAACTATGAAAAGCACATTCGGGAATAATAGTTTCATGCTTTTTTTTTTTTTTTTTTCACCACAGCTTGATGGAGCAGAGACTCTTGATAGCATCTGCATGTCACAGATATGAAAACATATAAAGTGTGGTTTAATAACTCCTTTCAAGTATTCACATCTAATAGTAGCTTAGATAGCATCAAAATTCAGAAACTTGGTGCTAGAGACCATGCCAGAATGGCATAGTTCAAAATTATTCCTGTAGGATCAGATCCCAAGTCCAAGGAATATCCAACAGGCAGAACAGGTTGCTCCTTACCAAGCATGAATACCTTTACCCTAGACAATGGTTCTTAACCTCTAGGGTCACATCCCGTTTGGAAGTCACATCAGATATTTACATTATGATTTATAACATTAGAAAAATTACAGTTATGAAGTAACAACGAAAATAATTTTATGGTTGGGGTCACCACAGCATGAGGAACTGTATTAAAGGGTCACAGCATTAGGGATATTTAAAACCATTGCCTTAGAAGAAAATCAAAAGTAGCTACGTGTGCCATCTAAGGCTTCCCTGACCTCTTCAGTCTTTGGGATATGACTTGAGTTCCATTTGATACACACACACACACACACACACACACAATGAGTCTCTGAGGAGCCAACCTTTTCTCCTTCCAGCATCATGAGCACAGAGAATCCCCAACCTGCCTCTGTCTCCTGAGCCTGGACACTAGGCTTGCAGAATGATGAAACTTTTGTCTTTCTTTTTTTTTAATTTTTTTTCTTTCTTTTTTTTCCTAGGAACTCTTTTTTTTCTTTATTAATTACACTTTATTCACTTTGTATCCCCCCTGTGGTTCTCTCCCTCCTCCCAACCCCTCCCTTCCTCCACCCTCTACATGCATGCCCCTCCCCAAGTCCACTGATAGGGGAGGACTTATTTTCCTTCCTTCTGATCCTAGTCAATTAGGTCTCATCGGGAGTGGCTGCATTGTCTTCTTCTGTAGCCTGGTAATGCTGCTTCCCCCTCAGGGGGAGGTAATTAAAGAGCAGGCCAATCAGATCATGTCTGAGACAGTCCCTGTTCCTATTACAATGGAACCCACTTGGATACTGAACTGCCATGGGCTACATCTGTGCAGGGGTCTTAGGTTATCTCCATGCATAGTCCTTGGTTGGAATATCAGTCTCAGGAAAGACCCCTGTGCTCAGATTTTTTGGTTCTGTTGCTCTCCTTGTGGAGTTCCTGTCCTCTCCAGATCTTGCTGCTTCCCACTTCTTTCCTAAAATTCTCTGCACTCTGCCCAAAGGTTGCCCATAAGTCTAAGCATCTACATTGATAGTCTGCAGGGCAGAGCTTTTCAGAGGTCCTCTGTGTCAGGTTCCTGACTTGTTCCCTCTTTTCTCCTTCTTCTGATGTCCATCGTCTTTGCCTTTCTGGATAGGAATTGAGCATTTTAGCAAGGGTCCTCCCTCTTGATTAGTTTCTTTAGGTGTACAGATTTTAGTAGGTTTATCCTATATTATATGTCTATATGAGTGAGTATATACCATGTGCATCTTTCTGCTTCTGGGATAGCTCACTCAGGATGCTCTTTTCCTGATCCCACCATTTACCTGCAGATTTCATGATTTCCTTGTTTTTTATTGCTGAGTGATATTCCATTGTGTAGATATACCACAATTTGTGCATCCATTCCTCCACTGAGGGGCATCTGGGCTGTTTCCAGCTTCTGGATATTACAAATAAGGCTGCTACAAACATGGTTGAGCAAATGTCCTTATTGTGTACTTGAGAATCTTTTGGATATATGCCTAGGAGTGGTGTAGCTGGATCTTGAGGAAGCGCTATTCCTTGTTGTCTGAGAAGGCTAGAGAGATGGCTCAACAGTTAAGAGAACTGGCTGTTCTTCCAAAGGACCCAGGTTTGATTCCTGGTATCTACTTGGCTGCTCACAACTGTCTTCAACTCCAGTTCTAAGGCTCTAACACCGTTAGAGAGACACACATTGCAAGCAGAACACCAATGCACATAAAGTAAAAACTTTTGTCTTTCATACTGAGGTTTTGCCTCACTGCCTGTGTGTGCTTTTGGGCATCTTTAACCTCTGTAAGGCCAATTCTGCCTTTGTCATACACAAGGTCTCTTTTGGGATTTGGCCTCCAATTTATGTAGAGTGACTTTAACAGAGCCATTGATACTCAGAAAAGATGTTAGAAGGGGGTCACTTAGAGGCAGTCTGTTAATACATCTAGGGTGCTGCCATCACAGACCATACTTCAAGATTGCCTATAGGCAGGTACCTTTGCTTCCAAAAGCATTTCTTTGACCTGTATTTTCCCCTCTTTTCTGTGTCCCAGCTAGCTAATCCTTAAACACTGAAAGTTCCAAGATCAGAAACTGACAGGAAAACTAGGCATTCTGATAGTGAATTGGAACAACATTATGTAACTGACTTGTTGACATTGCAAATCATTACTTTCCACCAAATTTGGGGATAAAATTTAGTAACTAAAAGTATATTATCTAGATCCATATTAAAAATCATGGACTTTAAAGTGTCTCATGAAATGTTCTGAAGCTAAAATGGTATTATTGTGGTTGTACCTATTTCGGTAGAAGGTATAAGCAAACACTCATTAGAAAAAATGAGTTCACATGTCAGCAAATTGACATCAATGGGATACTTTGCTGTACTCCTAGCTACAAATAATACTGTAGAGGCTTTGCAATTTATGACAAAACATCAGAACAGAGTATAAGGATATATAATTTATTTTATTTTTTTGAGTCTGTGGTGTACGTACATATTCATGTGTTTTGTTCATCTATGTATCAAGTGTATGTATGTACCTAGGGGCCAGAAGTTGATGGTGGGTGTCTTCTATTTCCATCTTCATTTTTGAGTCAGAGTCTCTCTCTTAACTTGGAACGCACAAATTCAGCTAGACTGACTGGCCAGTATGTTCCAGAATGCTCTTTTGTAAGACATGACCTCACTATGTAACTTTGGCTGTTCTGGAACTCACTGAGTAGACCAGGCTGTCTTTAAACTCACAGAAATGCACCTCTGACACACAAGTGCAAGAATTACAGGCATGTGCCACTACTTCTGACCCCATAATACTCTTATGTCTACCTCTCCAGCTCTGGGATTACAAGCAGATGCCACCATGACTGCCTGGCATTCACAAGGGCTCTGAGAATACAAACTTGAGTCATGCTTGCATGGCGGGATCTTTACCTTCTGCCATCTCCCAGGTCTCAGAAGAAACAATTTAATATCCCTCCACGATCCCATTATTAACTGCAGAGTTACATGTGACACTCTCTCCAATAATCATCTTAGGAACATTCTCATTCCCAGTGTCCCCTTACCTGTTCAATGACTTCTTTCTTACATCCCTCAAGACAGACTTGCCTTCTTGCTTAGCTCCTACCAGCCACACACTGTTAGTGTTTTCTGGCCATTTCTTTCACTGAATACTGTGTTGCTAACTGAATACTGTGCTGGCATATCAAGCTCAACTCAGAGAACTCCACGTGACCTGATGAACTTAGATGGCAACTTTGTGCCATCATTTGATTTCACAGCTATCTTTTTATTCTCTTGCCTTCACCTTATACTTAATCTCAAATACCCCATGTGTCTGTTTATTATGTTAAGGAGAATACTGTAAGTTTTATTCCAATCACAGTACTCCTTCAGTCACACAAGTTATTAAAAAGGTGACTTTGAAGGGCAAGAATTGTTAACATACCTGTTCCTACATTTCTAATTACTGCTGAGTATCCCATCAGCTCTTTTAACTACTCAAAGATTGTGAGAAATAATCCAGTATGCTGTTTTGATCACTGATGATTCAGTTGGCTCAATTGCCTTGCTTTACACAATATTTCCTGAATTCCTCCCTTCTGTGGTGAGAGCATTGTACAGTTAGTGCCTTGGAATGATCTCCTACTTACAAGTCAGAAGGCTGGGATGGATAATACCATTGTGAGAAGGTTACCTGGCTACTGACAGAGAGTCACAATGAATGACAGGCCAGCACATTAAGAGAAAGAGAATATTTCCTAACAAGATCCTGGATGTTTAGCACAGAGCATCAAGGATCATATAGAACTATAAAAAAGATTCATCTAGATCACCAGATGGGCAAGTACTTGTAAATTTCTAGGTGGGGGATTCCTTGAACAGGATATCTTATGTAGCTATAGTTTGCTTGATGTGGGTTACAGGAAAAATTCTAGACCCTAAAATGTATACTTAAAGGAATGGTGAGTGAGGTCTTAGAAAGGGTATCTAGTCAACAGTGGATTTGAAAATGCTAGGGGTCAGAGACTATGGCTGTGGTAGAATAACATCCTTCCTTCAGATAAAGCACACAGGTAGGAAGGTAGATCATAGAAAAACAGGTAAGAGTTTTTGGATCCCAGCAAAGCACTTGGAAGCGTCTGTTGTGAAATTCTCATTTACAGATCAGTTATGCGATTGTGTAACCAATTAAAGGATTCAGTCCAGAGGTCATGGATAATGGATTAATATCCTCCCTCAGAGAAAGAAGTCTAGAGGCAAGTCCTAGGGATCTCTTGTGACCTGTTTCTCTTTTTCTCAATGATCCAAATGAATATTTAGAAAGCAGTCTTACTAGACTTGTCCCTGACCTAGAGCCAGAAGGCAAGCAACTCCTTGTAGCATGAAAGTGACATCAAAAGCGAACTTGATGGGCTTGGAATTGTTATAGGGAATGTAACAGGAATAAATGGCAAGTCTTATATCTGGGTCCTGGACCAATCTGCCTGAGTGTAATAGGAATAAAGGAAGCTTAGGAATAAAGTAAGGGCTCCGAGGTGGCAGTCCTAATGATTTAGTAGTGAGCTGGCACTAGCAGCACCAATGCCACCAATTCAAGCTGTGATGCCAACTGTTGCCTATCAGCCATTCAAATGCAACTACTACTTTTGCAATAGTTAAAATGTGGTGCTTAGTTTTAATGTCAGTCATATGCCAAGGTAGATAGATGCCAGAGATACTTAGGAGAGTTTATCTCAATCCTGAGCAATTCTACCCCTAGGGCTTTTTAATGAAAGTGTAAGTAGTATGCCACTGCCTACTGATTTATTTATTTCTGATTCATCTGAGTACATTGACAAATGCCCCGAGAGCTGGAAAACTTCTTAATGGAAAGCAGAGGTCTCATTTGCCTTCCTAGGTTTATGGGATAACCCCTATAACTTCCATTGTCCAAGAGCTACTCAGTAGACATACTCTCAAAAAGCAATTTCTTTTCTATATATAAAATTTTATCTGTTCTTTGAGTATTTCATGCATGCACACACGGTATTTGGTCATATTCTCCCCAACTCCTTCCCGTAACTCCTCCCAGATTCACCCACACTGTATATCTGCTTCTCCACCCACTTCCCCTACTCATTCCCAACTTCGTCCTCTCTTTTTTTCTATAACTGCCCCAAGTCAAATTTTTGCTGCCCATATACTGATGGATGTGGAGTCATCCACTAGAGCATGGTTAATGTAACAGTGGTCACACCCTTAAAGAAAACAGAGTCTCCTTACCAAGAAGCCATCTACTGCCCATAGCTCCTTAGGGTTAGGAACTTTTGAGACATTCCCCACCTCATGATGGAATTAAAAAGAAGCTTCTTCAATTAATACAAATTTTATTAAATAAACCATAAGGAGCTTCGGAAGCATTTTACAATGTAAGCCTTACTGAAACAAGGACTTCGAATTGTACCAAGATGTTTTCTTCTCCACATATTTTTTGGGCAACTAAACTCATTCTTTCTCGCTATAACAAGAAGAGCAAAGATAAGTACTGTAATCAATAAGATTAAATGAGCTGATCAGATGAATGAACTGTATGGCCTTGGCACAGAAATTAATTTTGGGTACTTCTGAATTCTTAATCAACTATGCACATAGTTGAAGGATGGCAATGGATGGCATCTCAATATATATTCTATGACTCATGTGTTTGAAACATCATAATAACATGCCTTATAAGCTCTAGCTACTTGAACCTTTAAACTACAGAAATTTGTTTTGACTCCAAAATGGAATTAAATATTTATTCTTGAGAAAATTAAACCAAGAAAGATTATTAAAGTTATAGAAATGGTAGTGGTTTGAGTTTAGAAGAAATACATCCAAGAAAGTAAGTACAATATGCAACATTCCTTGGCCTGACTGTGAACACACAGGACACATACTGGCTTTGACTGGTGAGTTCCCCAGAAACTTACCTGCCAGAGTGATGCTCATGCTTCTGAGCCTAGTTCTGCACATGCAGCTTGTGGATGAATGAATTGTGGATGAATTCAGCTAATGAATTTCTCTGGAAGCTCACTGGCCTGCCCTCTCCACACCCCCTGACCTAGCTCTGGATATCCTTGCACTAGATATAATGAGCTTGTCTCATGAGCTGTGAGTTTAAAGGCAGGAGCAAAGAGTTCAACAAAATTAAGGAGGACAGGAATAAATGCCCAAGTGCTGTCCAAGAAAACACAAACAAATGGCTGAATGAAATGATTACGACAATTCAGGATTTGAATACTGAGTTCAGTAAAAAGAGAATATTGAAGAGCACTCAAACAGAGAGACAGGAGAGATCCCTGATGAACACAAATACAAAATTTTCAATAAATAAAATATTTACAAGCTGGATTCAGGCATCTATCAAGAAGATCAGCTGTCATGGCTTTATTCTGAGAGCAGGGATGGCTCTACATGTATGAGTAAATAAGTGTAATGAGTCATATAAGTGAACATAAAGACAAAAATTATACAACTATCTCAATATATGCAAAAAGGCTTTCATAAAATTGCCTTCATAATAAAAGTCATAGATAGAGTAGGACTGGAGCAACAAAATAATAGCTATAAATAACAAACCTACAGCCAACATTATCTTAAATTGAGAAGATTTAAAGAAATTCCATTAAAATCAAGAACAATACAGAGCTATCCACCCTACACGCTATTTTTAATATATTGTTCAAAGCTTGGTTCAACAATAAGAAGAGAAAAGGAAATTAAGATGCTGGAGAGATGGATCAGTAGTTACAAGCCTTTTTTGCTCTTACAAAGGACCTGGGTTCAGACCATGGAACTCACATAGTGGCTCATAATCATTTTTATCTTCAGTTACAGGGGATCCAACACTCTGTTCTGAATTTTACAGCCACCAGGCAAGCATACAATGCCCATACATATATGCAGTAAAATACTCATACACAGAAACAAATATTTTAAAATGTAAATAAGACTTTAAAAGAGGTGGCAACTGTAGTGATAAAAATAGGAAAAGAAGTTAAATTATCCCTGTTTGCAGATGGAATGATATTATACATAAGAGAACCCAAAAATTCTATCAGAAAACTTCTAGAAATGTTCAATACTTTCAGCAATCTTATAGGATACAAAATCAATTTACAAAAATGACTAGTAGGCTTTCTAAATACTAATAACAAACACACTAAGAATGATATCATGGAAACACTCCCATTTACAGTTGCCTCAAGAAATCTGGCAATAAACCTAAGTAGTGGACACTTTAATCTCCAAAGAACGAGATTGAGGAAGACTCTAGAAGGTCAAAAGACTCCCCATGCTCTAGAATTAATATTATGAAGATGACAATTCTACCAAAGCAATTTGTGTATTCAGTGAAATCAAAACCAAAAATTCCCACAATATACTTAACAAATGCAGAACAGAAATCTTGAAATTCAAATAGAACCATAACATACCATAGATATCCAAAGCAATCCTGAGCAGTGGTGGAGGAATTATCATACAAAATTTCAAGCTATATCAATCAAACCAGGAAGGTACTGCTAACAAAAACAGACATACAAACCAAGAGAACAAAGTAGAAAAAGCTAAACACTCTTCTTGTATTTGACAAAGAGGCAAAAAAACACACACTGGAGAAAAGATGGCATCTTCAAATGGTGCATGGACAACTGGATGTCCACATGTAGAAGGACGAACTTTAATACCTATCTTAAAGACCTCAGTTTTAAATCTGAAACTGTTAGAAGAAAATACAGGCAGTACTCCACAAGATAGTGATGTTTGAAAGGGCTTTCCGAATAGGAATAATTAAAGCCAACAATTTGTAAATAGGACCCTGTAAAAACCAAAAGCTCTGGAGAGCAAAGAAATCAATTGAGTGAAGTGGAATCCTACATAGTGAATACATATCCTTATATACACAGAGTAGTGTAGCTCTACTCTCCAATCAAGAAAGCTTCTTTTTACAGGAGATGGAGACCATTGTAGAAATTCTAACATATCAAAATGCAGAGAAACCTGACTGTGGTGTACTCAACCACAGATAATGAATCTACAACACAGCACCTACACCTAAGGATTAGAGAACATTGCAGAAAAGAGGACAGAAACACTAAGAGCCAAAAGACCTAGATGCTTGATATAAGATAGTGTCTTCTGGTGCTCATTTTGGCAGCACATATACTAAAATTGGAACAATACAGAAAAGATTAGCACGGCTACTATGCAAACATGACCTGCAAATTTGTGAAGACAGTGTCTTCTGTATATGACAGGGAAGCTGTATCCATGAAATCTCAACCATAGTGTTGCCTAAACTCAACTTGCACAATTACAATGCCAGTTGATATGGCAGTGTAGATGTAGAGAATCTCACAAGGTGCCACTTCTAGATGAAGAGCTATAGCCTCTGAGAGAGGAATACTTTGTCTTCTTCAGGGACAAGAAACCTGATAAATTATCCACTCACAAGTGGTCATCTCTCAACCCAAATACATATGAACTATATGATCTCACCAGGATATCCATGCATATATATGTAACAATAATTAAATCAGAAGTCATAAATTGTGGCTGTCCAAGATGGTGGCAACCAGCACACACTGTATCTGAGAGTCACAGGATCTGAAATGCTGAAATTGGTGAGCAGAGGGGCAGCTGAAGCCAGAACATCCATATTGAGGCTTCCTGGACAAGAGGGGACAACCCATGAGTTGGGACAGTTTGGATCCAGGTCACCCGTGGACTTCTCTGGGGACTGAGGGTGCAAATATTCAATGCCCATGCATTTCCCCTTGCCCAAAGAAGCACAGGTCTCCCAGTTGTGCAGAGGTGGTCAGCAGTGGTCATTGCCCCCAAAACGGGCCTCCCTGCTCTGCTGAGGTGGCAGTGGTTGCCCAAGAATGAGCTTTCACTCTTGGTGACTGAAACAGCGCAGGTGGGCCTCCGAGAACTGCTGCTACAGCAGGGCATCAGCTAGTCCAAGAAGGAGCCTCCTTGCTCTGTGACTGAGACTGCAGAGGCAGCTACCGCAAATACAGGTCTCCCTGCTCAGCGACCAAACAGTGGACACCACTGAGCTGACATATCTCCTACACTCTCTTTTTTTTTAAGGCAATTATTTCATTTTATTCTTAATTCTTTTTTTTTTCTTTTTAGTTACATTTTGTTAACTCTGTGTCCCAGCTGTATCCCGCTCCCTCATTCCCTCCCCAACCCCACACTCCCTCCCTGGTCTCCTCCCTGCCCCTTTCCAAGTCCCCTGATAGGGGAGGACCTCCTCCCCTTTCATCTGACCCTGTTTTATCAGGTATCTTCAGGGCTGGCTGCAAAGTCCTCCTCTGTGGCCTAACAGACTGCTCCTCCCCTGGGGGGGGGGGGTCAAACAGCCTGCCCTTGAGATCCTGTTAGAAATAGTCCATGTACCCCTTACTTTGGAAAACTACTTGGTTACTGAGCTACCACAGGCCACATCCGAGCAGAAGTTCTAGGTTATATCCATAGATGGTCCTTGGTTGAGTGTCAGTCTCAGAAAAGACCCTGTGCCCAGATATATTTGGTCCTTGTAGAGCTCCTATCCTTTCCATATCATACTAACTTCCCTTCTTTCATATGATTCCCTGCACTCTGCCGAGGGTTTGGTTATGAGTCTTAGTGTCTGCTTTGAAACACTGCTAGGTAGAGTCTTTCAGATGCCTTTTGTGGTAGACTCCTGTCATAAGTTCAATGCACATCCCATTTGTCTTTCTAAATGAGGATTAATCACCTTCGCCTGTGTCCACTTTCTTGATTATCTTCTTTAGGTGTGTAGATTTCATTATGTTTATCATATCTTGTAGGTCTATATAAGCGAGTATATACCAAGTTTGTCTTTCTCCTTCTGGGATACTTCACTCAGAATGATCTTTTCTAGATCCCACCACTTGCCTGCAAATTTCATGATTTCCTCCTTTTTGATTGCTGAGTAGTATTCCACTGTGTAAAAATACCACAATTTCTGTATCCATTCCTCCGTTGATGGACATCTGGGTTGTTTCCAAGTTCTGGCTATTACAAATAAAGCTGCTACGAACATGGTTGAACAAATGTCCTTGTTGTGTACTTGAGCAAATTTTGGGTATATACCTAGCAGTGGTATAGCTGGGTCTTGAGGTAGCACTACTCCTAGTTGTCTGAGAAAGCGCCAGATTGACTTCCAGAGTGGTTGAACCAGTTTACATTCCCACCAGCAATGGAGGAGGGTTCCCTTTTCTCCACAACCTCTCCAGCATGTGCTATCACTTGAGTTTTTCATCTTGGCCATTCTGATGGGTGTAAGGTGAAATCTCAGGGTCATTTTGATTTGCATTTCCCTAATGGCTAATGAGGTTGAGCATTTCTTTAAGTGTTTCTCTGCCATTCGATGTTCCTCTTTTGAGAATTCTCTGTTTAGCTCTGTTCCCCATTTTTTAAGTGGATTACTTGGTTTGTTGCTTTTCTGCTTCTTTAGTTCTTTATATATACTTGATATTAGCCCTCTGTCAGATAAAGGGTTGGTGAAGATTCTTTCCCAATCTGTAGGCTGTCTATTTGTTTTGATGACAGTGTCTTTTGCTTTACAGAGCTTTTCAGTTTCATGAGGTCCCATTTATTGATTGTTGCTCTTAGAGCCTGTGCTGTTGGTGTTCTGTTCAGGAAGTTGTCTCCTGTGCCAATGAGTTCTAGGCTGTTTCCCACTTTTTTTTCCAGCTGATTTAGAGTATCTGGTTTTATGTTGAGGTCCTTGATCCACTTGGACTTTAGTTTTGTGCAGGGTGATAAATATGGATCTATTTTCATTTTTCTGCATGTAGACATCCAGTTGGTCCAGCACCATTTGTTGAAGATGCTGTCTTTTTTCCATTGAATGGATTTGGCTTCTTTGTCAAATATTGAGTATTCATAGGTGTGTGGGTTTATTTCTGGGTCTTCTATGCGATTCCATTGATCCTCCTTTCTGTTTCTATGCCAATACCATGCAGTTTTTATTACTGTTACCCTGTAGTACAGCTTGAGATCGGGAATGGAGATACCTCCAGATGATCTGTTGTTGTACAGGATCGTTTTGGAGATTCTGGGTTTTTTGTTTCTCCATATGAAGCTGAGAATCTTTTTTTCAAGGTCTGTAAAGAATTGAGTTGGTATTTTGATGGGAATTGCATTGAATCTGTAGATTGCTTTTGGCAGGATGGCCATTTTCACAATGTTAATCCTGCCAATCCATGAGCACGGGAGATCTTTCCATCTTCTGAGATCTTCTTCAATTTCTTTCTTCAAAGACTTGAAGTTTTTCTCAAACAGGTCTTTCACTTGCTTGGTTAGAGTCACACCAAGGTACTTTATGTTATTAGTGGCTATTGTGAAGGGTGTTGTTTCCCTAATTTCTTTCTCAGCCTTTTTGTCTTTGGTATACAAGAGGGCTTCTGATTTTTTTGAGTTGATTTTGTATCCTGCCACTTTGCTGAAGGTGTTTATCAGCTGAAGAAGTTCTCTGGTTGAATCTTTGGGGTCGCTCATGTATACTATCATATCATCTGCAAATAGTGACACTTTGACCTCTTCCTTTCTGATTTGTATCCCCTTGATCTCCTTTAGTTGTCTTATTGCTCTAGCTAGGACTTCAAGTACAATGTTAAAGAGATATGGAGAGAGTGGGCAGCCTTGTCTTGTCCCTGATTTCAGTGGGATTGATTTAAGTTTCTCTCCATTGAGTTTGATGTTGGCTATAGGCTTGCTGTATATTGCCTTTACTATCTTTAGGTATGTGCCTTGTATCCCTGATCTCTCCAAGACTTTAAACATAAATGGGTGTTGGACTTTGTCAAATGCTTTTTCAGCATCAAAGGAGATGATCATGTGGTTTTTCTCCTTCAGTTTGTTTATGTGGTGGATTACATTGATGGATTTCCGTATGTTGAACCACCCTTGCATTCCTGGGATGAAGCCTACTTGGTCATGGTGGATGATATCTTTGATGTGTTCTTGGACTTGGTTTGCAAGTATTTTATTGAGTATTTTTGCATCAATGTTCATAAGAGAGATAGGTCTGAAGTTCTCTTTTTTTGTTGGATCTTTGTGTGGTTTATTTATCAAAGTGACTGTGGCTTCATAGAATGAGTTTGGTAGTGTTCCTTCTGTTTCTATTTTATGGAATAGTTTGAGGAGAATTGGTGTTAGTACTTCTTTGAAGGTCTTGTAGAATTCTGCGCTGAAGCCATCTGGTCCAGGGCTTTTTTTGGAGGGGAGACTGTTAATGACTGCTTCAATTTCCTTGGGAGATATAGGACTATTCAGTCTTTCTACCTGATCTTGACTTAATTTTGGTAGATGGAATCTGTCAAGAAAGTTATCCATTTCATTTAGATTTTCAAATTTTGTGCCATATAGGCTTTTGTAGTATGACCTAATAATCGTTTGGATTTCCTCAGTGTCTGTAGTTATGTCCCCATTTTCCTTTCTGATTTTGCTGATTTGTATGGTTTCTCTCTGCCTTTTAGTTCGTTTGGCTAAGGGTTTGTCTATCTTGTTGATTTTCTCAAAGAACCAGCTTTTTGTTTCATTGATTCTTTGGATAATTTTATTTGTTTCTAATTGATTGATTTCTGCCCTTAGTTTGATTATTTCCAGCCGTCTGCTCCTCTTGGGTGTATCTGCTTCTTTTTTTCTAGGTTTTTCAGTTGGGCCATTAAGTTGTTTGTATGTGATGTTACGGATTTCTTCTTGTAGGCACTTAGTGCTATAAATTTTCCTCTGAGCACTGCTTTCAATGTGTCCCATAAATTTGGGTATGTTGTGCCTTCATTTTCATTGAATTCTAGAGAGTCTTTAATTTCTTTCTTTATTTCTTCCTTGACCCAGCTGTCATTGAGTAGTAAGTTGTTCAGTTTCCATGTGCGTGTTGGCTTTTTGTTGTTTCTGTTGTTGTTGATGTCCAGCTTTAGTCCATGGTGGTCAGATAGTATACAAGGGATTATTTCAATCCTTTTGTATCTGTTGAGGCTTGCTTTGTGACCAACTATACGGTCTATTTTGGAGAAGGTTCCATGTGGTGCTGAAAAGAAGGTGTACTCTTTTGAGTTTGGGTGAAAAGATCTGTAGACATCTATTAGGTCCATTTGATTTAGGGATTCTGTGAGTGCTTTCATTTCCCTATTTGGTGTCTGTCTGGTTGATCTGTCCCTTGATGAGAGTGGGGTGTTGAAGTCTCCCACTATTAAGGTATTAGGATCAATGTATGATTTAAGCTTTAATATTGTTTCATTTACGAATGTAGGTGCTGTTGTATTTGGGGCATAGATATTCAAAATTGTGATGTCCTCTTGTTGGATTTTTCCTTTGATGAGAATATAGTGGCCCTCCTTATCTTTTTTGATTAACTTGGGTTGAAAGTCTATTTTATTAGATATTAGGATGGCTACTCCAGCTTGTTTTCTGGAACCATTTGCTTGAAAAACATTTTTCCAGCCCTTTACTCTGAGGTAGTGTTTATCTTTGTTGCATAGGTGTGTTTCTTGGATGCAACAGAATGTTGGGTCCTGTTTCCGTAACCATTCTGTTAGCCTGTGTCTTTTTATTGGTGAGTTGAGTCCATTAATATTGATAGATAATATTGACCAATGCATATTAGTTCCTTTTGTAATGGAGTCGATGATCTTACCTTGTTTCATTGCTTGTTTTCTTTTCCTTTTTGTTGGGATATTATCTGTATGCCCTGTTTTCTTGGGTGAATTCGTTTTCGTTGGATTGGAGTTTTCCTTCTAGTATCTTCTGTAGGGTTGGTTTGCTGTATAGATATTGCGTAAATTTAGTTTTGTCATGGAATATTTTGTTTTCTCCATCTATGTTGATTGAAAGCTTTGCAGGGTATAGTAGTCTCGGTTGACATTTGTGATCTCTTAGAGTCTCCATGATGCTTGCCCAGGCCCTTCTGGCTTTCATAGTTTCTGATGAGAAGTCTGGTGTGATTCTGATAGGTCTACCTTCATATGTTACTTGGCCTTTTTCCCTTGCTGCTTTTAATATCTTTTCTTTGTTCTGTAGATTTAGTGTTTTGACTATGATGTGATGTGATGTGTTTCTTTTCTGGTCTAGTCTATTTGGTGTTCTGTAGGCCTCTTGTATATTTATGGACATCTCTTTCTTTAAGTTGGGAAAATTTTCTTCTATGATTTTTTTTAAAATATTTTCTGGTCCTTGGAGCCTGGAGTCTTCTTTTTCATCAATTCCTATTATTCTTAGATTTTGTCTTTTCATAGCATCCTTAATTTCTTGGATATTTTGTGATTGGAATTTTTCTGATTTTACTTTTTCTTTGAGAGAAGTATCAATTTCTGCAAGTGTGTCTTCAGCTCCAGAGATTCTCTCTTCCATCTCTTGTATTCTGTTGGTGATGCTTACTTTTGTGGTTCCTGATCTTTTCTCCAAGTTCTCCAGCTCAAGAGTTTTCTCATTTTGTGTTTTCTTTATTGATTCTAATTCTGTTTTCATGTCTTGCACCATTTCTTTTATGTGTTTGAATTTGGATTCCTGTCTCTCTACGATGGACTCTATTTCTTAGTTCATTTCCTTTTTGTATGCCACTAATTTTTTCTCTACTTGTGCCTCTATTTGTTTGGCTATGTTTGCCTGTGTTTCTTTAAGGGTTTTGTCTATTTCTTCTTTCTTTACCTCCAATTGACTGGCCAACTCTTTGAAAGATTTGTTCATTTCCTCCTTATGAGCCTCAAATAATTGAGCAAGCATGGCTTTAAGGTCATTTTCCTGTGCTTCTGATGAATTGGAGTATCCATCGCTTTTGGGGTTTGCTGGTGAAGTCATGATGTCCTGATTTATGTTGGAGGTGTTCTTTCGCCTACCCCTGGCCATTGGCTTATCTGAGACCTTCCCTGTTTGTTTTTGGATTCTGTCGATCAGACTGGTACTGTCTCTCTCTCGAGTCTGGAGAATTCTTCAGGAAGTTGAGAGAGGTCCCGTGTCCTTAGCGTGTGCTGAGGACTAGCTGTACCTGTGGGAGGAAAGTACGCAGGCGCAAACAGAGGCAAATGCAAGCGTGCGTGCGTGTGTATATGTGTGTGTGTGTGTGTAAGTGGGCGTGGGCGTGTGTCTCAAGGGACAGAGTGATGGCTAATGTTGAACCCTGGAGTGTGTGGGAGGGGCTCTGCAATGTATATGTCGCAGGTGCTAGTGACGATCGCAGCGCAATTTCTGGCATTAACTGCCTTAACTCCTCAATTAGACCCACAGAGCATGAACTTCAATGTTCCAAGTGCCCCTCTGTTTCCCAAAGTGGGTATATGGGTGGGAGGGGTTTTGATGCCTGGCTTCTGTTTTAGCAGGACCCAGGATCAGTGGAGCTGCAGATTCTTAAGGGTTCACTCACTTATAGGCAGGTCACTTGGCAGAGAACGGGGTATCTGGGCTCTCTGCTCTCTGGTTTGGCCCTGCTTCTTTGATGTGCTCCGCCAGTTCTGTGCTGTTGTCACTGCCAGGTTATGAGGTCTTGCTGCAGCTGGAGATTTCAGGGTGGTCACGTCAGTGGGAATCGGGGTAACCAGCCTTTCTGTTCTCTGGTTTGGCCCTGGTTAGTCTTAAACTGGAGGGCTGATGTGCCCCGCCAGCTCAGTGCTGCTCCGCCGCCAGGTTAGAAAGTCCCGCTGTAACTGGAGACTGGGTTGCTAGTCCAGATGCTTTCTGGGAAGTCCTGGGGTCTCTTCACTGTGCTCTCCAAGCTTCGGAGGCCCAGGGCCTGGTGTGTCTAGCTTGTATGGCGTTTCTGTCTGGTTTTGGTGAGTATATAGCGTATTCTCTGTCACTGTGGGATTGGGCGGGCCGTACCGTCAGTGATGGCGCTCCTGCGGAGCTAGTATGGCGTCTAGCAGACTCGGGCCCTGGGAGGATGGTGCAGCCGCCGCGCGTGAATCTGGGGCTCCGAGACACAGTACTGCTGGCCTTTGCAGATAAAGGGCTTGGGGCTCCGCCTCAGTGGCTGCAGGCCCCAGGCAGTTAGGTCTGCGCTGAGAAAGGCGAGTCCGCTGTGCCGAGGAGGAGGGAGGTCTGGGGGAGGGGAGTGCCGAGAGATCAAAGGATCGTTTCTCACCTTCCCCAAAAAAGTCCCTGGGTGACCTGAGACCAAGGTTTTCACCTCCTGCGATGTTCCCTGTTGTTTAGAAAGTCTCTCCGTTGTTTCCCTGGCTTCAGAAGTTCTTCCACTCATCAACTCAGAACTTTATTTCTTCCACAGCTCGGAAACTGTGTGTGCTAGTCGCCATCTTAGCTCCGCCCCATCTCCTACACTCTCAATTGCCCCTTTGGGCCCAATTCTGAGAGTAGAGAACAGAGGGAACCACTGTGCTTTCCAATTAGGCCTGCAAGCGAGTGAGTGCACCTTTAAGTGAGTGCATACAAAATCACAGATACAGGGTCTCTCTAGCTAGCAGCCAGACATCAAATCCCTCCAACCACACCCTCACTGTGGGCAACATAAGAAAAAGGGGGACATAACAACAGACATTGAGGAAATCCAAATAATAGTTAGGTCTAACTACAGAAACTTATATGCTCCAAAATTTGAAAATCTAAATGAAATGGACAAATTTCTTGATAGATTCTACTTACAAAAATCAAATCAAGATCAGGTAAATAGATTAAATAGTCTTATATCCCCCAAGGAAATATAAGCAATCATCAAAGGTCTTCCTTCCAATAAAGGCCAGGGCCAGAAGGTTTCAGCGCAGAATTCTACCAGACATTCAAAGAAGAACTAACTCCAATCCTCTTCAAACTATTCCACAAAAGAGTGAATGGAATTTTATGTAAGAAGTGGGAAATAGTAAGAGCTGGAGAGGACAGGAACTCCACAAGGAGAGCAACAGAACAAGAAAATTTGAACACAGGGAACTTCCCAGAGACTCATATTCCAACCAAGGACTATTCATGGAGATAACCTAGAACCCTGACAATGCAGCCACTTCTGATGAGAACTGATAGACTAAGATCAGAAAGAAGGAGAGGAGGACCTCCCAAATCAGTGGACATGGGGAGGGGCATGCATGCAGAAAGGAGGGGGGAGGGTGGGACCGGGAGGAGAGGAGGGAGGGGCTTATGGGGGGATACAAAATGAATAAAGTGTAATTAATAAAAGTTAAAAAAAATAGAAACAGAAGGAACATTACCAAACTCATTATATGAAGCCACAGTCACCTTGATACCTAAACCACACAAAGATGCAACAAAAAAAGAACTACAGACTCATCTCCCTTACGAAAATTAATGCAAAAATACTCAATAAAATACTTGCAAACCGAATCCAAGAACACATCAAAGATATCATCCACCATGACCAAGTAGACTACATGGGTGACTCAATGTACAGAAATCCATCAACGTAATCCACCATATAAACAAAGTGAAGGAGAGAAAAACCACAAGATCATCTCCCGAGATGCCAAAAAAGCATTTGACAGAATCCAACACCCATTCATGTTTAAAGTCTTGGAGAGATTAGGGATACAAGGCACATATCCGAACATAGTAAAGACAATATTTAGCAAGGCTATAGCCTACATCAAACTAAATGGAGACAAACATAAATCAATCCCACTGAAGTCAGAGACCAGGCAAGGCTGCCCACTCTCTCTATATCTCTTCAACATAGTACTTGAAGTCCTAGCTAGAGCAATAAGACAACAAAAGGAGATAAATGGGATACAAATCAGTGAATAAGAAATCAAAGTATCACTATTTGCAGATGATATGGTAGTACACATGAGTGACCCCAAAATATCAACCAGAGAACTCCTTCAGCTGATAAACATCTTCAGCAAAGTGGATGGATACAAAGTTAACTTAAAAAAATCTGAAGCCCTCCTGTATACAAAAGACAAAAGGGCTGAGAAAGAAATTAGGGAAACGACATCCTTCACAATAGCCAAAAATAACATAAAGTACCTTGGTGTCACACTAACCAAGCAAATGAAAGAAAGACCTGTTCAAAAAAATCTTCAAGTCTCTGAAGAAAGAAATTGAAGATATCAGAAGATGGAAAGATATCCCGTGCTCATGGATCGGTAGGATTAACATAGTGAAAATAGCCATCCTACCAAAAGCAATCAACAGAGTCTATGCAATTCCCATACAAATGCCAATACAATTCATTAAAGAACTTGAAAGAAAAATTCTCAACTTCATATGGAAAAAGAAAAAAAAGTCTCAGAATTGCCAAAACTATTCTGTACAACAATGGGTTTTCTGGAGGTATCTGCATCCCTGATCTCAAGCTGTCCTACAGAGCAATAGTAATAAAACTGCACAGTACTGGCATAGAAACAGAATGGTGGATCAGTTAAATCAAATAGAAGACCCAGAAATAAACCCACATACCTATGGACACTTGATTTTTTACAAAGAAGCAAAAATTATACAATGGAAAAAAGACAGCATCTTCAACAAATGGTGCTGGTCTATCTGGATGTCTACATGTAGAAAAATGCAAATAAATCCATGTTTATCACCCTGTGTAAAAATAAAGTCCAAGTAGATCAAAGACCTCAACAGAAAACCAGACACACTAAATCGGTTAGAACAAAAAGTGGGGAAGAGCCTAGAACTCATTGGCACTGTAGACAACTTCCTGAACACCAACAGCACAGGCTCTAAGTTCAGCAAACAATAAATGGGGCCTCATGAAAATGAAAAGCTTCTGTAAGGCAAAGGACACTATCGTCAGACCAAAACAACAGCCTACAGATTGGGAAAGGATCTTCACCAACCTTATATCTGACAGAGGGTTAATATCCAGAATATATAAAGAACTCAAGAAGTTAAACAGCAACAAATCAAGTAATCCAATTTAAAAACTGGGTACAGAGCTTAACAAATGATTCTCAATAGAGGAATATCAAATGGCAGAGAAACACTTAAAGAAATGCTCAACATCCTTAGTCATCAGGGAAATGAAAACCAAAACAACTCTGAGTGTCTGTCTTACACCGATCAGAATGGCTAAGGTCAAAAATTCAAGTGAAAATCCATGCTGGAAAGGATGTACTGAAAGAGGAACCCTCCTCCATTTCTGGTGGGAATGTAAACTTGTACAACCACTTTGGAAATCAATCTGGCACTTTCTCAGACAATTAGAAATAGCACTTTCTTGAGATCCAGCAATACCATTCCTAGGCATATATACAAAAGATGCTCAAATACACAACAAGGACATTTGTTCAACCATGTTTTTAGCAGCTTTATTTGTAATATCCAGAAGCTGGAAACAACCCAGATGTCCCTCAACAGAAGAATGGATACAGAAATTGTAGTACATTTACAAAAAGGAATACTTCTCAGCAATCAAAAACAAGGAAATCATGAAATTTGCAGGCAAGTGGTGGGAACTAGAAAAGATTATCCTGAGTCAGGTATCCCAGAAGCTGAAAGACAAACATGGTATATACTCACTTAT
Organism: Psammomys obesus; assembly: GCF_907164565.1. NCBI lineage: Eukaryota > Metazoa > Chordata > Mammalia > Rodentia > Muridae > Psammomys > Psammomys obesus. The sequence goes on along the minus strand of NW_026590715.1, from coordinate 2,512,548 downwards.
ATGTGGGTTTTAGACATATAATAAAGGATAATCATACTAAAAGCTGTACACCTAAAGAAGCTTAGCAAGAAGGAGGACCCTGTGTAAGATGATCAATCCTCACTCAGAAAGGCCAATGGGAAGGACATCAGAAGAGGGAGAAAACAGGGAACAGAATAGGAGCCTACCACAGAAGGCATCTAAAGATGCAAAAAGTCTCTACCCAGAAGGGTATCAAAGCAGATTCTGAGACTCATAACCAAACTTTGGGCTGAGTGCAGGGAATCTTAATGAAAGATGGTGGAAATAGAAAAAAACTGGAGGAGACAGGAGCTCCACAAGGAGAGCAACAGAACCATGAAATCTGGGCACAGGGGTATTTTCTGAGACTGATACTCCAAACAAGGACCATGCATGGAGATAATCTACAACCCTGCTCAGATGTAGCCAATGGCAACTCTGTCTCCAAGTGGGTTCCCTAGTAATGGGAACAGGGGCTGTCTCTGACATGAACTCTGTGTCTGGCGCTTTGATCACCTCCTCTGAGGGAGGAACAGCCTTGCCAGGCCACAGAAGAAAACAATGCAGATAGTCTTGATGAGCCCTCATAGGGTATGGTCAGATGGAAGGGGAGGAGGACCTCCTCTATCAGTGGATTTGGAGATGGGCATGGGAGGAGATGAGGGATGGAGGGAGGCATTGGGAGTGAATAAAGGAGGAGCCTACAGCTGGGATACAAAGTCAATAAACTGTAATTAATTAAAATAAATAAAATAAAATTTAAGAAAATCAGAACTAAATTGCTAGATCCTAGAGCCTGAACTGTACAGATAACAATGCCGGGTTGCAATTTCAAAAAGATTAACATTGAGGGGAAGAGATGCTAAGCTGCTAAAGCCACTTGCTTCCTAGCCCATTGACCTCAGTTCAAGCTTCAAACCCACATGAAGGAAGGAGAGACCCAACTCCTTCAAGTATCCTGTAATCTCTACACCCATGCCATGGTATGTTTGTGTACCCATGCACACAGATAGATAGGTAGATAGATAGGTAGATTCAAAAAAAGATAGAAAGGTTGGACACAACTGACAGACCTTTCTAGCATTTCAGGTGTCTCTTCAGAATAGCAAAGCAGACTGAAGATGACTGAGCTTTATGCAAGAAGCCTGAAACAGGACTCTGTTCACCTTCCCCAAGTTTCCTCTTTCTTATGAGCTAGCACACTGACAAACACTGGAGCCAACAGCATGTTTTCCTTCTGACTCAGAAAAGAATGGCTTGATAAAAACAAGATGTTTTATTTGCTCCTGTATTAGCCCTTGGCTTACTGGATGGAGTTGTTTGGGCCCATAGGTCAAGTGAGCTGCATCTACAATCTGCTTAGGACTTGGCAGCTTTTACTTTGCAAGAGCTAGATGGCAGTGGTGGAACTTCATGCTTAATAAATCTGTGAACTTGACATAGACCAGGCAATAGAAGTGGAGCGAAAATCAGGCTTGTTGTCAACCAGGGTAGTCTACTGAAAGCATTCCTATCAGCTCTCCCTCCCAGGCCTTTCAGGAGCTAAAAGCTGGCTATATGCAAAGCAGTGGTCTTGCCTGTTAATCATGCTGTGCAGCCTATAAAACTGCCTTTATCTTCAATGCCTGCTTGTGTTTGCTTTGTTGACTGTCTTCTTTAAGGGAAATATCTAGCAACCATTTCCAAAATGTATAACAGCATTTCTCTACTTTTGTTCTAAACTGGAGCCAATGTTGTCAACTTGCAATGAAGAAATAATCTTGAAAATTATATTGTTTCCTCAGATTCTATGGATAGCACCCTTAACTGTTTTCTTTCACTTGGGAAATAATATGTAAAAATCTTTGTAAGGATTCATTTCCAAGAATGGAGAGAGTTGATTTCATCATGACAGCTACTGCAGCACATTTTCTCCCATCAGGCTGGTTTTAAGGGCTAGTACTATGGATTTCCTCTTTATTGAAAATCCATCTAATGGAAGACCTGCTTACTTGGAACTCTTCAGATCTTTTCTTTCCTAATAGTTGAGATTTTTTAAATTGTTGCTTAAGTTCTTATAATACATGGTCAGTTTGGGCTGTTTGTTTAGCACCCTTCCACCTTCATCTGTTTTCTTAAGTATCTTCTTTGTTAGACCTAACATTATAATTGAAGAGTAGATACAGAAGAACTATAAAGACACCTCTTTTCAATGTCCAGTGACAATGAGCTTCTGATCTCTCTCTCTCTCTCTCTCTCTCTCTCTCTCTCTCTCTCTCTTCCAGCTATGTCCTATTTTCTTTTGGGCTCTGATTGTGATGAATCCTTGGTGATCAAAATCCTAATAGGTGCACGGTTCTGCTACTCTGGATTTGCTGTAAGTTAGAGGTGATGAGGGGTTGTTACTAGTGTTTGCTTTCATGTGAAGAGAGGGTCCTTAAATTTACTCATAAACTCTACTGGGAATATGGAATTAGTCTAGGTTTCTATCAGTAGACTCTGAAAAGAATTGTGTGCACATGGTCTGGGAATGACTACAGAGGAAAGATGACCTCTGTAGATGACCACCGAAGAAAGCCAGTCACTGACGTAGAAATAGTGCCAGCTGGAAAACATGGTAGGGTCCTCCAGGCTAACCTCATTAGTATACCAAGAAAAAATGAAACTTAAATAGGTGAACATTTGGCAGGGAGATGTTGCAATCTCTATGAAGCTAACAGGCACTGGACAGCCTGGGAGGTTTTCTTGCAGATTTTTATGTTCAGGGCTTTTCAGGATGAGGAGCCAAGGGAGTACTGCACCTAGTGTCTGTCTTCAATTAAAACCCGACAACATTGGGTCCTGAGTTGGGATACAGTGAATCTGACTTTTAGAGTCGACACTTATTGCCCATGTGGTTCCAAACAAGTTTTTGTGTTGGTTCCCCAATCTGTACAAAAAGAAGTGTTGTGAATTATAGTGTCTGCTTTTTACTTCTGATATTAAGACTTTGAGCTTCTGAGTTTCACTGTAACATTGGGGAAGACAGTGCAAGATAGAGTTTATTCAGTTCAGCTGCGGAAAAGGACTGCCTTCACCTTTTCCTCCCATGAACACAGAACCTCTCTGCCCAAGTAGAGCTTTCAAACTTAAAGGAGGTCAAGTACTCTTATACATACCTTGTGAAGGGACAGAGCAGAGAGAATCAGCCCCATTTTGCAGGTGAGAAATTCAAGATACCCCCAAAATTCAAGTGACTTGAAGATGAGTGGACCCTAGACCTTTGTCTCCAAGGCCCATGCTCAGTCTACTATCAAGCTTACGTGCTTGTCTCTGCCTATTGTTCTAGCTGGCATCTGGGCTCCAGTGTAATGTGTCTATGAAATTTTCAACAGTCAGAGGTGATTGCCTGCTGAAATCTCTACAAAAGCAGGCAATTTCCAAACACTTTCCTTCTTTCTTGTTCAGCATTTCTAGTTAATCCTATATGAAAAGTCTAGAAGACATGCTGTTAGAAAATCATTTCTAGGAGAAAAAGAAAAAGACCTTTGGGACCATAGCTGATTGGTAAATATTGGCAAAAAAAAAAAAAATGAATCAGCAGCTAGATACTGTCCTTGTTTCCTTTGTTGATCAGCTGAGAGACTACCCAAGGGCCAACTGAACATCAAGTCCACTTTCATGAGCAGGTAGAAGGATCAGATATTCACCATCACTGAGAGGACTGACCCCACGCCTGAAGAAGGACTCTTTCCCCAGGTCCTATAGAGTTTAGTACCAGAGAATTCACAGAGATGTCTATCTACATCTACTTGTCTGTGTGTATAATCCAGTTTATTAATGGCTCAGGATATGGAAAAGACCAAAATGGTTTCCCAATACTTTCCAATACAACTAGGACTTTGGTAACCAGCTATGGAAAAGCTTAGATGAACTAAGTGAGTAGACATTTATTGCAATGGGAAAAAGCTCAGATATTGCCAGGCCTTTCAGTTTGTATTACCAGATCTAATCCAAGATCTAATGCATATCCAAAACTGAATGGTAGAAAAAGTGTAATGGGAGTCCTGTCCAAGGATGGCTTACATCTTTATAGAAGTGAGTTTTGAAAAATCTCCACTTTGCATTTCCTTGAAGGCTGGAATGTGACAAGGTCAGCATTGTCATCACTGCTTGAATGCTCTCTATTCTTGCTCTTCTGAAATTCTAGAAATCTTTTCTCTACTTGCCATGATGAGTGGTCACCATGTTTTGTTTAGTTTTTGAGTCAAGTAAGTTTTCCCAACATGGCCAGCTGGAGAAGCAGCTTGCTGGCAATGAACTTGGAGGTTTGTACAATTTCTGGCTCTTTGAAGCAGAATTCTGCACTCTGAGCCCAAAGGGTGGGGCCATGGTGTAATTGTATTTGCCAGGAAGCAAATTTGCTACTGGGTGGCAATTCACACCCTAGGAGTGCGCATTTTTAACTTGGATGGCATGAAGAAATCCTGAAAGACAATATGGAGACATTGGAGATCCCTGTGAAATAACAGCAGCGCACGCGGCCTAAATCAACAGTGATAGGTGCCTGCTAACATCCTGCTTCAGCTTTGCAAGTGACTCGATGATCACCTAGCCAGTGAGGAAGGGTTTCCAGCACTAGTGTCTCAGTAGCTGAAAACCTAAGCAAATACATGGCAGTGTCCAGTTTCAAAAGGAGTCAATCTTGCTTAACATGGAGGCTAAAAACATCTATTTCCTCTAAAAAAAAGTTAGATGTTACTTAATCCTTTCTTTACAAAGAGCAGCTTTCTACAATCCTGAATTGGAGTAAGGAATGATGACAATTTTAACTTGATAAAAGCAACTTTGTTAGAACGTAATTCACACACCATGAATTTATGCATTGAAGGTATGTGGTTCTGTTTTAGTGTGTTCCCAGAGATGAGCAATTATCCCCACAATTAATTCCAGAATAGTTTCATCATCTTCAGAAGAAACTCAGTACTTGTAAGAAATCTATCCACATTTTTCCAGATTCCCAGCTATAGGCAACCCATAGGTTTATGGATTTGCCTGTTCTGGACATTTCATACAAATAAAATTGGAGAGGGCTAGAGAGGTGACTCATCAGTTACTAGCACTTGCTGTTCTAGCAGAAGATCTTTCAGAGCACCGATATTTACTTGGAATCATCTGTAACATTGATTCTCTGGTATATGACACCCTTTTCTGGCTTGGTGGGCATCAGACATGCATATGGTGCACATACTTGGTGGTAAAACACAGAAAAACTAAATAAATAAATACATATTTAAAAATAACAAATGGAAGCCAGGTAGTGGTGGTACCTGCTTTTAATCCCAGCACTCAGGAGGCAGAGGCAGGTAGATCTCTGTGAGTTGGAAGCCAGCCTGGTATACAGAGTTAGCTACACAAAGAAACCCTATCTTGAAACCCGGCCCCCTAAATAAAACAAGCAAACAAACCAAACAAATTGTCATCCCTGAAAACATACACATACAAGTAACATTATATAGACTGGGTCAGGTTGTATTTATATTTGAAGTGTGTGCATTTGCACATGTGTGCATGTGTGCATGTGTGTGTGTGTGTGTGTGTGTGTGTGTGTGTGTGTGTGTGTGTAAAACAACAATTAATAAAAAAAAAGAGGGCATGGATTTGAAAGAGAACAAGGAGGGATATATGGGAGGATTTGGAGGGAGGAAAGGTAAGGAGAAAATTTGTAATTATATAGCAAACTCAGAATTTAAACAGACAAACAAATAAATAGAATAGAGAATGAAAACAAATAGAATTACACATCATATGGTCCCTTCCTTGGCACAATGCTTCTGAGGCATATCTGTGCAGTGCTTGGCAATCCTGACTTGTCTAATACTGAGTAGTATTGTCTTAGGTAGATACTTGACATTTTTTCTATCCACACACATGATAGTGGGTATTTGGGGTTATTGCACATAGTACCTCTTGGAATGTGTGGGTTCCAGTCTTTGTAGCATTGAGTGGAGTTTCTGCATTGTATGGCTACTCTGCACTAACTACTTCTCATAACAGCTATACTCCTCCACACACACCCAGCAGCAGCGTGTAGAGTTTCCAATTTCTTGGTATTAGCTTTAGATTATTGGGGTTTTTCTCCCCTTTTTGTTGAGACAAAGTTTCATGAATCCTAGGCTGACCTCAAGCTAGCTATGTAGCCAGAGATGACCTTAAGCTTCAGATCATCTTGCCACCACCTCCCAAATCCTAGGATTACAGGCATGTGCCACCATATCTTTTTTATGTAGTACTGAAGATCAAATCCCACGTAGGACTTTCTGCACAATGGGCAGGTACTCTACTAACTAAGCCTCATGCCCAGGCTCACTTGTGTGTATGTTTTTTTTTAATTAAACTTTTCAAAGTAAAAAAGTGACATTTTCAAATATTAATATGTTTATTAGCACAAAACTATAATTATATACCTTGCAGCTCTTACATAGAGTCAAAACAGCCTCACGTGTGCAGAAATGTTTAATAAGAGTATACATTGCTAAGCTCACTTGTGCTCGAGTACACAATCAATGAAGCTCTTGGCCAAGTTAACTAAATTCCTGAAGAAGTTTCAGGGAAGATTGTCACCTAAGCTTGAGTGCACCCTGCAGATCCATCCATTAATAGTTCCTAAGACCCTACTGTAGGCATGAACACTCTAGGGCAGCAGTTCTCAACTTGTGGGTCACAACCCCTCTAGGGTTCAAATGAGCCTTTCATAGGGGTGGCCTAAGACAATCAGAAAACACAAATGTTTATATTATGATCCACAACAGTAGAAAATTACAGTTACGAAGTTGCAATGAAAATAATGTTATGGTAGGGAAAACATTGGAACATGAGGAACTGTATCTAAAGGGTTGCAGCGTTATGAAGGTTGAGAACCACTGTTTTAGGGATACTGACATATCAAAGACTTCACTCCTGTCTGAATGAGGACCAGGATATCAGACAAATAACTTCCTACTTAGACAAGGGGCGCACAGAGGGAGCCCCTAAATAGCAAGCTCTTTCTGTGCACATCTGACCTCTTCCTGTTCCTCCCTTAGTTCTCTGGGTTAAGATATCCTCTTTGATCTGTACCACAGATTGTTAGTGGAGATAGTGATGAATAATGGTTAACCAGTGTCCTGTGGGTCAGGATGGCCTGAGGCTTGTGGCAATAGAATGGTGGTCTGTTTCTTGGGAGGCATTTTCTTCCGATTCTTAGCTCTTTACTCCTTTCTACCATCCATTTTGCAAGTCTGGAGAAGAGTAATCTCAGCCTTCCAGTCTACCCACAGCCAGCCAGCTATATAGCTCTTCCAGCTCTTTCTTCTCAGCCCTGGCCCAGCCAGTACCCAAGCACAACAATTGTGGTGGTGAAGGTGTAGACTGTCGTTCAAGACACAGATTCAAGCCTTTGTTCAGGAAGCCCCAGTAACTGTCCCCACCCAAACTTGTGCCCTTTGTGTTGGATTTGGAGAACAAAAAAGGGCAGAGCATGACATCAAGAGTAATCAGTCTTTTTTTTTAATTTTATTTTTTTCTTATCAGTTACATTTTATTAACTCTGTATCCCAGCCATGTCCCGATCCCTCATTCCCTCCCAGTCCCTCCCTCCCTCCCTCATCTCCACCGTGCCCCTTGCCAAGTTCACTGATAGGGGGGACCTCCTCCCCATTCATCTGATCCTGTTTTATCAGGTATCTTCAGGACTGGCTGCAAAGCTCTCCTCTGTGGCCTAATAGGACTGCTCCTCCCTTGGGGGGTGGGGAGGCCAAAGAGCCAGTCATTGAGTTCCTGTTAGAAATAGTCCTTATTCCCCTCACTATGGGAAACCAATTGGTTACTGAGCTACCACAGGCTACATCTGAGCAGGGGTTCTAGGTTACTTTCATACATGGTCCTTGGTTGCATGTCAGTCTCAGAAAACACCCTGTGCCCAGATGTATTTGGTCCTTGTGGAGCTCCTATCCTTTCCTCATCAGACTAACTCCCCTTCTTTCTTATGATTCCCTGTACTCTGCCAAAGGTTTGGTCATGAGTCTTTGCTTTGAAAACACTGCTAGTTAGAGTCTTTCAAATGCGCTCAGTAGACTCCTGTCAATGTTCAATGCGCATCCCCTCTGTCTTTCAACACGAGGATTGATAATCTTACCCCATGTCCGCTCTCTTGATTATCTTTTTTAGGTGTATAGATTTCATTATGTTTATCATATCTTATAGGTCTATATAAGTGAGTATATACCGTGTTTGTCTTTCTCCTTCTGGGATATTTCACTCAGGATGATCTTTTCTAGGTCCCACCATTTGCCTGCAAATTTCATGATTTCCTCCTTTTTGATTGCTGAGTAGTATTCCATTGTGTAAAAATACCACAATTTCTGTACCCATTCCTCCGTTGATGGACATCTGGGTTGATTCCAGGTTTTGGCTATTACAAATAAAGCTGCTATAAACATGGCAGTCTTTTAAAAGAAGGCCAGCCTTTTGAGATTTTGTCTGGTTTTGATTTTGATTTTGTTTTTACATTTTTTTTCTTTAGAGTTGAATGAGTGGGTAGCTTGCATTATGTCCTTAGGTTTTGTGTTGCTAAATATGAAATGACCAAGTCTCTACCCCCACAGACTGAAAATGCTGAGCCTGTGTTGCTCAGTCTTAATGGCTGCATCTACACTAATGCAGTCTCAATTGTCCTTCTTCATTTGCACAAACTGTCTATTATATATACCATTTTGACCCTAGTATTTGATCAATATCCCAGTTAGAGCCTCAGGTTTGGTTCATAGAAGACATAAGGAAATGCTGAAGTAGAGACAGTTGTTGTTTTAAATATAAAGGGATATACAAACATCTATAAATTGCTTGAAGCAAGAATGCCGTGGAAGAAATGTCTCAGAGGCAATATGATGAATCAATGTGTCCTGGATCTGGAGGCTGAAATCTTTTTAAGTAACATTCACTTTCTTATTTGGAAATTATTAGATTCACTGTAAAGTGCAAACACAGGAGATAGAAGCCCCCCCTTACCCCTCACACAGTGTTCCTCAAAGTTACATGTTCCATACCAGCTATACAATGTCAAAATCAAGAAAATGATACCATACAAATACATATGTTCTAAAACCTTATGTTACACACTTTCATTCTCATGTCTCTAGATAAACATCTAGGAGTAAGGTTACTGGTATTTTCATCCTTTTATCCATAAGAAGCTTTCCAACTTACAGAGCAACTACACCATTTTAAATGCCCACCAGCCATGGATGAGCAGAGTTCTGCCGTACTCTTTTCAGCATGTGGCATTGTCAGTAAATGTTTTCTTTTCTTAAATTTTTTAAAATTTTATTTAACTTTATTTTATGTGCATTAGTGTGAAGGTGTCAGATCCCTTGGAATGGGTATTACAGACAGTTGTGAGCTGCCATGTGGGTGCTGGGAATTGAACCTGGGTCCTTTGGAAGGGCAGACAGTGCTCTCAACCACTGAGCCATCTCTCCAGCCCCCACTAAATGTTTTCTAAAGGCAGAAATCTCATGTTCATGCAATGTTATCTAGAGCATGCTTAATGTTGTTTGTATCATATAATTTTTATTCTTTACCTGTTACTGTAGTAGAGAACACTGATGGATTGATGAGAAAAATGGAATGATTTTCCTAAGCCGAAATGACCAAATTTCCCTATATTAAAAACTCTGTCATTTTTACTTTTGAAAAAAGAAATCATAATTGTTAAAACCCCTGAAGTGAAAGTTTGAATGGACTGAAATGTGCCTTAGTGGTAGAGCACATAGGAGGTCCTGGCCTCAATTACCCCCCCACACACACACACAAAAGGAAGGCTTTTGGCAAAAGGAAGGCTCTAGCCTCAGAGAGTGTCAGATGATAACTGATATTTTCAGTGTGATACAGAATTCAGTTTGCGAGCATTTATTGGGACTGTTTTAATCCATGTCTGTCAGGAAGATCAGCTGGTAATTTTCTTCTCTCTGAAGTATTGAAAGAAGAGTTATTATCAACTCTATATGAGCATGACGTCATTCATGGAACACTTGCCAGGTTGTTGTATTATCCTGACACCCAAACCACAGACTGTCCAGATAAAAAAAATCACAGAGCAACGTGTTCAGAAAAATTCTAAACAATAGTTTAGACACTTATAGCTTGTTCTGGGCATGTAATGCTGGCTCAGTACTCATGTGTTTAATGTTGTTTTCTCATCTGCAGTGTGTAGTAATAATTCCTTTTTTCATTCAGTGAAACTTTTAGTTTTCAGGTTCAACAACTTTACTAATTTTCTCAAATCTATCTCTTTCATTAGGCTTTTCTCTTGTTTTTGTTTTCAGCATAATTTTTTATTTTTTTACTATTTCCTTCTGCTTGCTTTTGAATTTCTATTTTTTTTTCAAAGTACTTTGAGAGCTGAAGTCATTCCCTCAGTCCCAATGTAAGCATTAAGTGCTGTGAATCACTCTTGGAACAACATTACTCATATTTCATGAGTTTTGATAAACTATGGTTTCATTTTCATTCATTTCAACATATTTCATTTCTTTCCTTCAAAATTCTGACACAATTTTGAAGCTAGTGCTTTTGTTTCTATATGTTTTGAAATTGTTTGTCTGTTTTCTAAGTTGGTTCTATTATAGTTATAAAAACATCATCTATTATTTCAATACTTGTAAATTTTGTAGATCATTTTAGTTCCTTTGAATATCTTGTATTTTTTCAGCTCTGCTATTTGTAAGATGTCTTTGTAGTGTATTGAACCTTTTACCATTATGTAATGTTGCCCATCCCCAATAATTTTCTTTGCTCTAAAGTCTACCTTATTTAATATTACTGAAATAGTCTTTATTTCATTTAAATTGGTGTTTGCATAATTTATTTCCTTTTATAATAGTTTCTTTCTTTTTTTGTTGTTTGTTTGTTTTTGGTTTGTTGAGACAGTTTTCTTTCGGTAACAGTTCTAGCTGCCCTGGACTCACTTTGTAGACCAGGGTGGCCTCCAGTTCACAGAATCTGCCTGCCTCTGCCTTCCTGAGTGCTGGGATTACAGGTGTGTGCCATCAAGCCTGGAAGGGTTTTTTTTTTTTCATTTATTTAATGTTTCATGTATATATACAATACATATGATGATATCTACTCTCCAGTTCCCTCTTCCAACTCCCAAACCTTGTTTTCTCCCAATATGTCTCCATCCAAATGTCATATCTTCTTCTTAACCTACTCAATTTATTAATGCTGCCAATGTAGGCATGAGTGTGGTATCATCCACTTGAGCATAGATAGTATGTCAATGTCTACTTCCTCTAAAAACAGTAATCCTTCCTCCTATAACAACTATCTACTGCCAATAGCTCCCCAGTATGACATCAGTTTGGAGATGCCCTGCCCCATCTATGTCAGAATCTGGCCTGGGTTGATCTTGTACAAGTCTTGTGCAGGTTACAATTGCTGCTATGAGTTTAAGAGTTTAATAGTCATGTCCTGTCCAGAAGACAGATTTCTATCACCTTTCTCTATCCCCTTCCATGATATTTACTTAGCCTGGGATGAGGGGATTGATATAGATGACATAACAAAATCAAACTAAAATTAAATAAATACTTTGAAGATTTATAAACAGTAATGATATTGAAGCAGTAAGAAAAAGTTTCTGAACTAAAAAAAAAAGATTCATAGCAAAATTCTACCAGAATTTTAAGAAACTACTCAAATTATCTCATAAAAAAAACCCACCATTATCTTGATGATACCCAAACCAGATGAAGTCAACACACACAAAAACAAAACAAACAAACAAACAAAAAAAACAAATAAAATTACAGACTGATCTTCCTGTTAGACAAAAATGCTAAAATTCCCAGTAAAATACTGGCAAACTGAATTCAACATCACATAAATAAGATCACTCATCATGATTAACTTGGATCTGTTTCATCACTTTAAGGATGGCTCATCATACAATATCCATTAGTGTAAATTAATCACATAAATGAACAAAAGACAGAAACCACATGGTCATCTCAATAGAACAGAAAAATTCTTTGAAAAAAGCAAATTGTGTAATGAGGAGTCACGGAGAGGCTAGAGATTGAGGAAGCATTCTTCAATATAATAAAAGCTATACACAACAAGCCTATAGCCAACATCATGCTCAATGGAGAAAAACTGCTAAAGAGTTCCCACTAAGATCAGGAATAAGGGAAGGGTGTCCACATTCCTATCCTCTATTAATATAATGTTTGAAATCTTGGCGACACTATGACAAGAGAAGAAAATAAAAGGGCTACAAATTGGAAAAAAATCAAGGTATCCCTATTTTCAGATCATGATTTTACATACAAAAGACACTAACGACTCCAAAAATACTCTTAGAAATAATTAATTTGAGCAAAGTGACAAGATATAAAATTGACACACAAAAATAAGCAACATACCTACATACCAATAACACATAGACTGAAAAAGAAAGGAAACAATCCCATTCACAACAGCCATCCAAAATAATTTGGAAACAAACCTGAATTTTAAAAAAATTAAATACCTTTATAATAGAAATTTTAAGACATTGAAGAGACATTGAAGATGGAAAGGTATCCCATGCTCACAGGTTGGAAGAATTAATATTATGAAAAGACCATCTTTTCAAGAGCAATCTACGAGCTCAGTGCAATCATCTCAAATAGAAATTCTAATACCATTATTCACAGGCAGAAACAGTCCAAAATTTTATGTGGAGGCACAAAAGACCCAGGACAGCCAAAGCAAACCTCAACAATAACAACAAATTGCTGTGTGAGTTATGACCATACCTGATTTCAAATTATTCTACAGAACTGTGGTAATGAAAACAGCATGTTTACAGCACATAGATCAATGAAATAGAGTTGAGGACCTAGATATAAGTCCACAAAACTGCAGCTACCTGATTTATTTTGCCAGACATATATATGGGATAAAAAGCATTTTCAACAAATGGTCTGAGAAAACTTAATCTCCACACGCATGTTTTCTATCACTTCACTTTCAATCTCCTCATATTATTATATTTTAGCAATTTTCTTTAAATACTACATTATTAGTTTATGTTTTTATCCTATTTGCTAATCTCTTAGGTCATTGTTTAATATACTTGTTGATATTAGTGTTGATTCCTACCCACTTATGTAGTTTCAAAATTCCACGAATTCTGTCTCAACTTTTCTTTTCCCTTACTTTTTATGGTTTACTTCAGTGATGTTTACAAAAATATTTGATTCAAGTATAGTATTTTATACTTCATCTTTTTGTGGTGATTGCTCTCAGTACTACTGTGGTGTGTGTGTGTGTGTGTGTGTGTGTGTGTGTGTGTGTGTGTAGGCACGCGTGACTTAAAATGTACAACTAGTTTCAACTTTTTACTACCTTTAATGACGTAGAAAAACTTTTCATTTCTTTCTACCCTTTTTTACTTCTGTTTATAATGTAATTGTGTTAAATATTTCTTCCACACACATTTAGAACTATATTAGAATAATATTATAATTGATAATTCAACCATCAACTAATTTAGGAAATTTAATCATGAAGAAAATCTATTTATTTAGCCATATTGCTTTTCTCTTTCCATTATTCTTTCTTCCTTGCTAATACTAGCATTTCTTCTTCAACTGTTCTCTGTTGGGAGAACTTCCTTTAATTTTTATCTTAGTAAAGGTGTGGTGTTGATTAATCTCCTTGGTTTTCCTTCTTTTAAGAATGTCTGAAAAGCAGCAAACCAAGTAATCCACTTTAAAAAATGGGGAACAGAGCTAAACAGAGAATTCTCTGTAGAGGAATATCGAATGGCAGAGAAGCACTTAAAGAAATGCTCAACCTCATTAGCCATTAGGGAAATGCAAATCAAAACAACCCTGAGATTTCACCTTACACCCTTCAGAATGGCCAAGACCAAAAACTCAAGTGACAACACATGCTGGAGAGGTTGTGGAGAAAGGGGAACCCTTCTCCATTGCTGGTGGGAATGTAAACTTGTACAACCACTCTGGAAATCAATATGGTGCTTTCTCAGACAACTAGGAATAGCGCTTCCTCAAGATCCAGCCATACCACTCCTAGGCATATATCCAAAAGAGGCTCAAGTACACAAAAAGGACATTTGCTCAACCATGTTTGTAGCAGCTTTATTTGTAATAGCTAGAAGCTGGAAACAGCCCAGATGCCCCTCAACTGAAGATTGGATGCAGAAATTATGGTACATCTATACAATGGAGTATTACTCAGCAATGAAAAATAAGGAAATCATGAAATTTGCAGGTAAATGGTGGGACCTGGAAAGGATCATCCTGAGTGAGTTGTCCCAGAAGCAAAAAGACACACATGGTATATACTCACTCATATAAACATACAACATAGAATAAACCCACTAAAATCTGTACATCTAAACAAACTAAGCAAAAGAGAGGACCCTAACTAAAATGTTCAATCCCCATCGTGAAAGGCAAAGAGGATGGACATCAGAAGAAAAAGAAAACAGGAAACAACCTAGGAACCTGCTACAGAGGGCCTCTGAAAGCCAGAAGAAGAAAACAGGAAACAAACTAGGAACCTGCCACAGAGGGCCTCTGAGAACCTCTGCCATGCAGACTGTCAAAGCAGATGCTGAGCCTGATGGCCAACTGGCGGGCAGAGTGAATGGAATTTTATGTAAGAAGTGGGAAATAGTAAGAGCTTGAGAGGACAGGAACTCCACAAGGAGAGCAACAGAACAAGAAAATCTGAACACAGGGAACTTTCCAGAGACTCATACTCCAACCAAGGACTGTTCATGGAGATAACCTAGAACCCTGACAATGCAGCCACTTCTGATGAGAACTGATAGACTAAGGTCAAAAAGAAGGAGAGGAGGACCTCCCCTATCAGTGGACTTGGGGAGGGGCATGCATGCAGAAAGAGGAGGGAGGGTGAGGAGGGAGGGGCTTATGGGGGGATACAAAATGAATAAAGTGTAATTAATAAAAGTTAAATAAAAAAATTTAAAAAAGAATGTCATGATTCCTTTTCGACATCTTAAACATTTTCACTCAGATTTTTGTGCTTAAGTTCTCAGTGCATTATTTTCTTGTGACTTATGTCTGTATCTTCTGAGCAAATTATTCGCCATTTGCAATTGTTTGAATAGGTTTGGCCTGCATGAATTCATGTGTTTGAATGCTTGGCGATAGGGAGTGGCACATTAGGAAATGTGCCCTTACTGGAGGATGTATCGCCTTGTTAGAGAAAGTGTGTCATTGTGGAAGTGGGACTTTGAGGTCTTAAATGCTCTGGTGGAACTCCCAGCTACTTCTCTAGTACCATGTCTGCCTGCATCCCACCATGCTTCCTGCCATGACAATAATTGACTAAACCTCTGAAACCATAAGCCAGCGCAAATTAAAAGTTGCCCTTTATAAGCCTTGTCTTGGTCATGGTATCTCTTCACAAAAATAAAACTTTAACTAAGAAAGCACCATTGAAATTAGTTATCTTCTATAGGTGGAGTGTCATTTTTCTGTCACTCTTACCCAGTCTTTGTCTTTACATTGCAATAAGTTGGGGCTG
>NW_026590715.1:2462003-2496977 GCF_907164565.1 Psammomys obesus | reverse complement strand
TCACTCTTACCCAGTCTTTGTCTTTACATTGCAATAAGTTGGGGCTGTAAAGCACCATTGAAATTAGTTATCTTCTATAGGTGGAGTGTCATTTTTCTGTCACTCTTACCCAGTCTTTGTCTTTACATTGCAATAAGTTGGGGCTGTAAAGAGTACAAGAAATCAACTGTTCTTTCTATTCTCTCTTTGGTCCCATTCACTAAAGTTATTTTAGTTACTGCGGTTTCCTGGTTCTAGTATTTCACTTTCCTGAGATTGACTTTGGGTTTTTGTTTGTTTGTATTTTTGTTTGTTTTTTGTTTAAAGCCTCATTATATCTCTTGGGGGAATCATGTAAATGATTGCTATTTTAAAATTCTAGTCAGGTAATTGCAACATCAGTATCATTTTGGTGACATATCCATTAATATTTTTTCATTTAGTTTTAGATCTTTTGTTCTTGGTACAAGACCTTTTATTAAAATTGGGATATTTTTAATATTTTGAAACTAGCTCTTACTTAAATATTTAATTTTGGTTGGCCTGTGAGGAAAGAGGGATAATGTGTTTTTTATACCCAGTAATATAGAAGTCCAAGTTCCTTAGATAGTTTCTTTGATATAAAGGAGGTTGGAGTCATTGATTCCTACTAGGCAATCTTGAGACATCCAAGACCTGACTAAGCATGTACTGCTATCACTCCAGTGGTACTGGAAGAAGTATCTCATTACTTCCAAGTAGAAGTACAGTGGGCTCCCTGCTTGGTCTTTGCTGGTGGAATGAGATGAGACCACAGTGTTTTTTGTTGTTGTTTTCTGGTGGTTAGCTGGATTAGAATGATTTGTCTTAAGGTTTTCTGTCTCAAAAGTCCCTTGCCTGTCCAGTAGATAGAAAAAAAAACCAAACCTTTGTTGGAGCACTTTTGTTTGTGGCCATTGGCATTTGAGGTTGCTGGTTTCTTCTAAATCTATCATAATATTTGAGGCAAAAGAAATTTCAGATATCTCATCAGTGTTACTCATCAGATCCTAAGGTCCCTGGACAATTTATATTCTCTCTACCTTACAGAATCCTCTAATGTTTGTTTTATATAACATGACAAAAATTTTGTTTTCACTCAGTGGGAAAATAAGGGAAAGTGCTTTCTGGCTTTCCTAACATCAAGATTTCCATTCCTAAATACTCCATAGGCAAGGACAGTTACAATGAGAAAAGCTAACCCCATCTTTGAATACCTTAACATAGTTCTTATTTCATGTGTAGTTTGTGGAAAAACAGAAAACACCTTTCCCTGGGTTTACATGCCTGTTCATCCAGCATGGAGGGTGTGCTGGTGTAAGTAGCTCACTCAGTGTCCTGTCAACCAAGGCAGCATCCCTTTTTTTCTTTCTTGTGTCAGTCATGATTGGAACTATTGGTCTGCTCAGTTGGCTGCATACTGTTATGGCCAGAGATAGCAAATGCTTTGAAGACTGATTATAGAGGTAAAGAGGTTCTTAAGCCACCACTTTGATTCTATAACCATGATTTTCACTGTAGGGGAACTATAGCTCAGGAAATAGGAGAGCTCTCCCTGAGTCCTACACAAAAGCAAATCTAGACTCACTTTGACCATCTGTATGTCCCATTCTATTTTAGATTCATCAGGTTCCTCTACCCTCTCCTCTGTTTTCTAGTATTGTTTGTTTATTTCATGGACATGGATGGCCATTTTATCCTGGACAGCTGGCTCATGGAAGCAGTCCTCCTCCCTGGGGGTGGGGTTGACTATGAGGGTGGTATATATATGGTGGGAAGAGACACAGGAAGATGAGTTAGGCAAGTCCCACACAAACCTGCCCTCAGAATTGAAAGCTTGTGAATCATGGGGTCAATGGTCTCATCTTCATATCTGAAAGACAGTGTACTTTTTGTCTCCTTAAGCCCTGTGTCTAGGTCGTTTGGGAAACGCCTTGGAGAGTCAAGAATAAAATTGCAGGTCAAACAATGGATGACTGGAAAAGTCGGCTTGTAATCGAGAGCATGCTTCCCCATTTCAACATGGTGGGAAATCGTCAGGAGCCCAGAAAGCTCCAGGAATCGGTCAGAAAATGGGCAATTGGGAATGGGGGGAGGGGAGTGTTGAATGCTTCTAACCTTACATTTGAATATGAGATGTGCTGTTGAAATTCTTTGTGCAAATATGGTTTTGTGGGGCCAACTGAAAAATATAAGGGATTTGAATAAAGAAGATTAGCTGCCCCTGCCCTTTTGGGTTCCTAGAGGGGAAAAAAAGAAAAAAAGAAATAAGAAATTGGGCATAGAAAGGGATTTTTACTTAACTCTCTGGGCCTAGTAATTTTTCTGAAAGTCATTTAACACATCTGTGCTTTCCTTTCTAGTAATTCAGCCATCATCCCAGTGTCTGAAACTCAGTTTTAGGGATCCCAGTGGTAGCTCTAAGGGCAAGCATGGTGGTAAGGAGTATGAGAGCCTCTGCTTGCTTAAGTCTGCTAGTCAGTGCCTGCAACATCACCAGTCTACCAAGATTAGGTTAGCAGGAGCTGCAGCAAATACAATGGCTCTTATCTCTGGGTATTAGCCCACAGAGGAGTGGTTTGCTTAATCTCTGAAAGTAGTAGAGCAGAGGGGAAATGGTTCCTATAGAGCCATGGATCTGTTTCCTTCCTGCTTATGGAACTGGGGGCCTTGAGCTCTGAGGTAATGTCATTTCACATAACTGGGAGACTTATCTACCCCAGTTCTCAGGGTTCATTTTTAAGAATTTTTTTATATGTACAGGTGTGAGTGATTGAATCATGTTTCTCTCTCTTTTTTTCTTTGTTGTCAACAATGTGTTGAGGATATGCTATTAAGTCAAAAGCATAGCTTTTAAAAAGCTCTTTTTTAAAACTTTGGTGATTGTAGTACCACAGCATTGACAGAAATGGGCAGTAAGTCGAGACAGACAGAGACAGATCAATTGGTTGGCCAGTATGACCTGTTTTCCAAATTTCCAACAACCAATTGAGGCATTTCCAGAAGAGAACCTGCATTCTAACAATCCTTAATATTTCAGACTTCTTTTTGATAGTTAACGTCTGAGTCTGTAAAGGAAAGCATCTACTCTGTCTCCAGAGTCCACAATCAGTTTAGGCTTGAATTTAAATCCTTCCCCCGACTCACTGGGGCCAAATCCTGGGCATAAGTGTGGGTGGGCTACAGGCACATGAGGGAGACTTCTCTGTTTTTTACTCATTGTCCAGACACCCTCATAAAAATAAAGTATGTCTCCTAAGTAATATTCGGTTTCCATCTGTGTGGGCAATTGTGCATGTCATCTAGGGATCACTGTCCTTAGAGTGGGTCCTTGGAGCAGCTCTGACTGTAAAGCAACCATCATTGCTCATGCCATTTTCTCGCTTGGGTTTTCATGGCAAATGACCTCTAGTATACTTTATAAGCCTTGTAAAAAAAAATGCACATTCATTGTTTTAGAGTTACACCTTGCACTTCATCAAAATTAGCTCTTCCTCCTCCTCCATGGCACAGCTCATTCTCTGCCCTTGGCTTAGAGTGACCTGGCTATTTTTGAAATGCCAAGCTGACCTAGAAGACCAATGATTTGCCCCAGTTGAAGGGGTCCAAAATACACCTGAGTTTCTGAAAGCAGCTTCCTCAGATGAGCCTTCTCCACAGCTGAAACTGCATCTGTCTTCTAGGAAGGCACATATGGTCTCCAAAAGAGGTAGCATCAAGAGAGCGCTCTCTTCCATGTCTGATAAGCAATGTTCTTCTTGTTTGTAAGCATCCAGAGCAGCTCTTGGTGTGATGTTAGAGCAGCTGGGTTCTAGTGGCCAATCAATCCCTGTAGCCTCAGGAAGGTACCTAGTGCTAGCCTCTAACTTTGCTGCAGATACTGAGGATCTAAACAGCAGGGTATTAGAGGTGTAAGAGTCAGACATTGATATTGATATATTAATAGCAACATATCCTGGGTGTTCAACAGTACCATGCTGTCCAAGGAAGTTACTGCAGGGATTCCAACGATTATGGCAGAAAGCTGTCCTTAGCAATAATTGAGCTTACATTTCCAGGGTGTGGCTTAGCTTGATTCAGATGTTCCCATTGTTGGCTCTCTTTCTGAAGCTTAAATGACATCAAGGGTTAATATTGCTCCCTGGTTCCAAGAAATACAGAGTCTGGAAACTACTGTTTGGGTGCCACCTGAGAGCCTGAACACAGAAATCTTCTCTGGGAAGTACTCTTATCTAGTTTCTATTTTTGTTAGGTTGAAAACCAAGCTAACAGAATTACCCATATCACATTAAAATCATGAAATAAAATTCTATCAGCCTGAGAGGAGAGATTTATCTCTGGAAAGTCAGGATCTCATTTGTAGCCCAAGCTGGCCTGAAATGTGTGGTCCTGTTGCCTTCATCTCCTGAGTGTCAGAATTATAGGCATTTACAACTAGCTTTTCAATTGCTCTGGAATTTTCATGTAAACAATTGAGAACTCCTTTGAAGAAAGATTTGAATTTAAATTAATGAATATGTTTAGCCTAAGACCAGGGTTCTCCTCTTATACCTGGTGCTAAGTAGTTACACTGTTCATCCACTGCCATCTAGAAAACTAAATATAGATGAACTAAGGGCAAAAGCAACCAGCTTGACTTCACAATTGACTTGGTATTAGCACTTCACTAAGTATTTGGGGAGCACTATCCCCAGATTCCCCAAGAAGAAGTCATTACCACAAGGAAACTGAGGCTCAGAAAGCTTAAGCACCTTGACCAAAGTCATAGACCTAATAACAGGCAAATCTCAGAGCCCATTGTCCTGCATCATTCTCTGCTGCCTTTTAGACCTAAAGCTTATTTCGAAACACACAATGTTGAGTGCACAGTACAAAGTAAATTGTAAAAAAATGTAGTGATTCAAGTTCCTTTTCAGCATCATTGTTCATCTAGTGCCATGATTATTTAATGACTGCTGTGGCACAGGAAAAATTGTGGGGGTTTTTTTGGCAATATTTCACCATCTCTCCAAGGTTAGTGTATGGAGTCAGTATGTCCAACATCATGTCCTTTACTTTGAAGTTAAGACTGAACTCCTTTTACAGATCCAGCAGGTTGACTGGAAAGCTCAAAAGCATTGAGTACTCCAGAGCCTTCATGAGGCAAGAGTTCAGTGTTCATGTCATCTCTGCCTCTTTCTACATCTATTCCATTTCTATAATAATTTCTGTGCAAAATGGAGAAGTTGGCCTGGAGATATAGCTCAATGGGCACAGTGCTAGACAAGGATCCAGTTTCAGTCCAATTACTGGCCAAAGGAATAGCATTAACTCTTCTAAGAATAATAAAAATGGGGAAGTTAAAGTCACTAAATGGGCAGTTTGGGGAAGAAGGGAGCGTGTATCATCTGTTCATCATCTGTGTTCAGCGCCTCAATGGTACTAAATAACTCTATAGGTTACAATGAGTTGACATGCCAGTACAGATTATAAGCTTGCCAACTACTCTTTGGCTTAAAGGGGGTATTCTTATCACTTTTTTTATGGACAAAATAATAAGGTCTGAGGAACCTAGTACCTTGTAGAGAATAGCTAGTGGGAGGGTGGGGAGCTATATCAATAGTTCCCATTGAATAGTCCTAAGGGTAGTGTGTTCTGCCCCTACAGAATGATCCAAACCAACCCCAGTCTGTCTCCTCACCTCTAATTAAAAGTGGGAAACTGAGTTCTGGAAAGATAGCAGATAATACAACCTCATAAAGAGTATATGGATATCTGAATCACTCAACTAATACTTCCCCCACTTCCATGTGACCAGTTTCTTTTAAAATGCCCAATAGGAGGCACTATTTTTTACCTCCTCTGTGGAATGTAATCAAGGTCAAGATCTGTGCCCATCAACTTGGAGCTCTATTCTTTTATTTGCAGAAAGAGTACTAAACTCAAGAAGAAGTCTCAGAGCCTCAAAGCTGTAGCTAACAGTATCACCCGGAACAAGTTCCCTTCATCTTGCATTTTGAGAGCTTGGATATGATCTATAAGGGCCTATCTATGTTTGGCTCCAATCACAATCATAGGGCCCCTTTTATGTGCAAAACTCAAGGCTAGATTCTGTGATCCAAGACTTTAGTATTCCTTCATAGGAAGCAAATCTATTCTATGTGGAAGTTTGAGACCAGGAGGAGGGAACCTGGTGTTCCACCCACTTTACTGCTTCCTATGCCTAGATTAGAGACTCCAATATCCACAGGGTCCTCTGCCCATCATACTCAGCCCTGCGCTCTCAGAACAGAACATTGGACAAAACAGAATCCCAGATATCTTTTGTGCTTTCATCCAATGGCATAAATAGGCAAAGAGTGGATAGCATCTTTACTTCACTGTGGTGGTTCCATTTAGGCCTTCACAGTTTGCTGTCCAGCTTGGCAGAAAACCAGGCTGCTTTAGAGTTCCATGGGGAGGTAGGGAATTAGAAACTGAAGTGACTCTGAGATCTCAAAGTTCAAAAGTTGGTGTCTTTGCCAGTAGTCGCTCCTTCATATAGCTTGTAGGCCTGCTACAGGTGCAAGTGTGGCCCTAAAAGAGAGGATCCTTTGTATGTGGGCTGCACTGATGAAACTCATGTTGATGCCTGAGAGCAGCCTCCACCACTTATTAGGTTCTTAACTTGAGCTTAGGGACCTCAGTTTCCACAATGGTCAATCGGCCTTAAGAAGTGCTCTCTGCCTACATCAGATCTCTGAGTAAGACAGAGTTGTGGACCTGTCCTAAAGTACACAGGCTATGACTGGTCTTGACACCTCTTTAGCAACCAGAGCTTGGAAATGAATCAAAATTATTATTATTTTTCTATCAGAAAGGCAAGGGACAATATGTCCTTGGAGCTCAGTTTGGAATACAGAGGACCCCTAAGCGTGGCTATGGTTTCGTTGGCAGCCCCGTTGCACAGAGGAGAGCTGGATTTATAGTGCAACTCTGAGCATTCTGGGTCAAGGCCTGCAGTGTGTATGTGCCTTGCTATTTTGGGGATCCTCCCCATGGAGCACGCAGCTGTTCGCTCTCTTTGCCTGCCCCCTTCTCCTTCTTCTGCAGCAAGGGCCCTTTCCTGAGAGTGACACCCAACCAGGGAGGGAAGCCAAGCACAGGCTTTGCCTGCCAGGCTTGGCATCTAAGTCCTGGCTGGGTAGCCCAGCTGAGCAAATCAGTGACCTGCAAATCAGCTTGCTAGAAAGGGAAGATGTTCTGTAGGGAGCTCCATTTGGCAGCTGGCTTCCACAGGCATGTGGAATCTTGCTGCCTACGTCTGAACTGATGCAAACACACAATGGCTTTCTCTGAATTCCTACCTAGCCCCTCCCTGCAGATTCCATGATATTAGCTGCAAGGTAACAGGTGTCTGGAAATAGAACCACTCTAGGCATGAGAGGCAAAACTGTTGTCCTTCTCCAGAGCATGAGTGAATGGAGAGCCCAACAATGCTCAGACAGAACCAGATTTCTAGGGAATGTGCAGCCCTGGAGGCCATACCTTGGAGATGTGGGCCTAAGGCACTTCAAAATGCAGACAGGCCTGTGCAGATGTAGCCTCTTGCTTTCACTAAACACCCTCAGCCAAAGAACTTGACACCTGTCTTTTTAAGTAAAGATGTGTGTCAGAAGATGCCCTTGAGAAACTGTGTTCAGACTTCAGAGGGTACCTAGAGCGCATGCCTCTCACGTCTGGGCTACAGAGATTGATTTCTATAGTGAATATAGAAGATTGTACTACACTTTGTAGCCTGCCTGCCTGCCCGCCTGTCTGCTACTACTTTCTCTCATCTCTCCCTTCCTTCTCACAGATGGCCATTCCAAAGATTTCAGTGTTAGAAAGGTAGGTATTAACCACAGGTCAGGAAACTTCACCATAGACATATAAGCCCAAGGCCCAGGCTCAGCAGCTCTGTCACTACTTGCCATCCTTTTAACCCTTTGTCCCTCAGTATAGGCTTGCCTTTGTCTGCCTCCTCCTAGTGCCATATGCTTCATGGCCTCCCAACTACTCAGGAAGAATTGTTTCCCCATGCCTTGCCTTCCCAAGGCTATTTTCTCCCTTCCTGCCCAGTGCCTCTAGACTTGCAACTGTTGATAAGCACTGTGTACATATCAGGTGCTCACTAACACTTCTGGGCCAATTGTTGCTCATACCTGTTTCTGAGACATGGCTGTCTTTGGGGCCTTCCATTGAGAATGGGAAGAAAACAGGATAGACAATTTGCAGAATGCCATTTTCCACAGAGGGTAATTCTACATGCAGGTTGTCAGCTGAGTCATTCACAGAGGCCAGGGGCTTGAGGGGCATAGAGATGATGGGGAAACAATTCTAGCCTTCAGAAGCATGTTGTAAGGGTGAAAAAACTGCATAGCCAACAAAACAGCCTCCAGGTTGGTCAGAGCCACTGGGACAAGGTGACAGTGAAGCCTTGAAGGCCAGAAAGAGATGCTCTTTACAGAATGCAAATTGCCCAACTGTGTACAGAGGCTGAGAGAGCAAGGCCCAAGGGAATCCAGGAGGGGATGCTGTTCCATCTTTTCATTGGAGTCACAGAGTACTTGCCAAGAGTTATGCAATAAGTGTCATTAGTGCTAGTGAAGCACAGCATTTGGGACTGCAATATAAATTGCAAAGTTCATAAATGGTCACTCAACTCTCATTATGATTGATATAATAAAGCTTTTCTGCTCCCAAAAGGTTGCAGGCACATTCCCTCATGAATGAGAGGCCTACACCATATGGTACCCTGCTGTATAAGGAAGGGGCTCTGGAAATATGGCATTTCCCTGGGGAAAGAGTTCATGTCAAGGCTTGGTAACCTGTGCACTGGGATTACATGTAGCCCACAGGCTGTCTTGGTAAATAAATTCCTGTTGGCCCCCAGCGGTGCCTAGCCTTGAGAATATGGTTTACCACAAAGTTGCAGTCACAAGGACAACATGGCTTCAAAAGTTTCAGCTAGTCACTATATGGGCCTTTCAAGAAGTTTGTAACATATGACTCATGCCTCTGAGCACGTGGTTTATTTTTTTAGAGACCAACATTTTCCCTAATAGTAAGCACTAACTTCAGTACCCATTTGAGGTAAAATCAGAGTGCCTCATGCCTGGCCATATGTTCACTCCCTCCCTTTGTCCTAGTTGATCCTAGACCCATGCTCTGGGTCCCATTTTTGCTTTTCCTTCCCATGACATTCATTTCCCCTCCCAGGAGCATTCAGAGAGAGAGCTTTCACAAACATTGAGCTGATCTTTCCTCTCCTTCACCTTTCCCCACAATGGCTTCCCACTGCAAACAAAAAGAGCCCAAGCCCCTTCCCGTGGCCTGTGAGGCCCCTTGAGAGAGAGCTCATGGACATTTCCCAGCTCACTGTGTACCAGGTCCACTAGCTGCCTGCTAGTCCCTGAAAAAGGCCAAGAGATTTTCCCCCAGGGCCTTCCAGCCTAATGCCCTCCTGCCTGGAGTACTGTGCCCTACAACTGTAGCCTCCTTACTGTATTTGACTTCACTTTAATGAGGAAGTAACCCTCCCCAGCACTCTGTCAAACCACCATATTTCCAATCTTCTGGAGACTTCTCTTATTCTTATTGCTCATGTAGCTTGAGATCCACCCACTGAAATCCAGCTCCCTCACTCTGGTTCCTCTCTGAAAAACTGGTACTCACTCTGATGGGAGTGTCTGCTCTGGATCCCCAGTCATCCTGCCCTATGTTGTTGGAAGTCTTTATCTCTATAGTGGAGAGGGAATCCAGTGCCCTTTCTTTAGCTGCCTCTTTTTCTGGAATGAGCTCCAGGTACTGACATTCTCTATTGCTAGGATTGCCCATTAGACCCTCAGAAAAACTAAACATGTTCTTCCCTTTCCTCTTCCCTCAAGTCAAGCCTTTAAAATGGAGAGTAATTAACTTGGGCTATGTAAAATAGCTAAAGGAAGTAGTTCCCAGACCACCCGCATTCAACCTTTGCTTCCTGAATATATGGCTTCACACAGCAAAGTGTATTACTCCAGCCTCTTGTTAGTGACCATGTGACATGTAAGAACTTATGTTGCTCTGCCCTTACCTCTGCCCTTACAGCTGACATAAAATTATATTATTGGCACTATACTGACAAACACAAATCTCCTGTGTTTCTTCCAGTAACTTAGCTCAATTTTTCCCAGAGTCAATGTTTAGTTTTCTGTTTATAAGACATTCAGGAGCCAGGCATGGTGGCTTAGGCCCGTCAACACTCAGGTAGGAGGCTGAAGCAAGAGGATCAGCAAGAGTTCAAGTGCGAGCCTGGGTTACATAGTGAGTTCCAGGCCATCTAAAGCTGTAAAGTGAGACCCAATGTAAACTCTTTCTCATCTCTGTCTCTGTCTTTCTCTCTCTCTCTCTCTCTCTCTCTCTCTCTCTCTCTCTCACACACACACACACACACACACACACCTCTCTGGGCCAGTAAGTGGGCGCCCTTTAGTGTGGTACAAGACAGAAAGCACTTACAAGATCATTATCCTGGGAGCGGTCACTGTCTGCAACACCACCCTCATCAACAGCATTCCTATCATCACCTGCCCCTGACTGCCTCATACCTGCCTCTGCCACCATCAGCTCTACCATCAGCTTCACAGACACCTCTGCTCCAATTAACAGCATTTGTCTTGCTGGAATTGACCCCACCATAACCACTGGACATTTATCCATCATCCTTGCCTTCCTCTTCTACCACATCCAATACTGATGCCATCATGATCATTGTCACCACCTCTATCAATTCTATCACTTCCATCATCTCAACTGAATCATTCTCACCCTACTATCCTCTCTGTCTCCCTTTCTCTTGCCTCCTTCTCTGTTCTCTCTGACAGCACACACACACATAAACACACACACACACACACACACATATACACACACACATACTTGTGGGGCTACTTCCATTATATAACCACAGACATTCCCCATATAGTAAAATAAATACATGTTCTAAACTTATTATTTTCATATAACTTATTCTTGTTTATTGTGTCCTTTGGGGTTATGGAACAATAAGTTTGTGGTCAAAACTGAATTAGAATTCATAACAAGACTTCGTAATATCCTCAAATGCACAGTCTTAAAAAATACTTTTAAATAAAGTAGCTTTCATTTCATAAAAGGGTACACTGAGGATTTTCTTTCAATGGCAAATTCCTGCTGCATTTTATTATGATTTGGTTTACAAAAGTTAGCCTTGCACACAGCTGTTCAGAAGCATAGCTAACAACTAAAGGAAGATTTCCCTTGAATGGCAAATGTTGCTGAGTAATCCATGTTAACAGCTATTTTAGGACCACCAAGAATGTGTTTGAATTTTCAAGATTGGAAAGAGAGATAATATTTATTCAGTATCTACACCAGCCAGGCACTCTGGTAACTTTATATTTATAAGTTTACAGAATCCTTAAATGTTTGTGTGGTAGCCCTACTCTCCCATTTTGCAGGTAGGAAAACACACCGAAGTTTCTGGGCCTCTCTCCAGATCTCTTAGCACCATGCATTGTTGAATTCTAACTAAATGTAATATCCAGAAGTCTTTTTCACAAGGCCATCTATTTTCCTGTAAAGCTTTAATATTTAAAGAATGTCTGACAGTTTAGACAGATGCACAGTAAAGCCCCCAAGGCCTCTAAAGCCAGAAAGTGGCTGGGCCCAGGAACATCAGCAAATCTGTATGAGCCAAACTCCCTTTGAATACAACCTGAAGAAGGAACTTCCTTCTCTGAGGCCATCGCTATCTACTCTACCCTGTGATGTGTGATTTAGAAAACCCCGGAAAGGATAGCAGTCCCTACAAGAAAGTCAAAACACCGTGACTGACACTGAGCCGCAAGTATTTAGTCTCTTGGTGTATAAAGCTGAAATGACCTGCCATTCCCTAAGTGACCCAGAATAAACTGAGCTTAGCTGAGGAAAACTGGCTTACTGCACAGGTGTTCACACATTCACCATCATGAATGACTGGGCTCTTGACTGGACTATACCCCAGAGCCTTGAATGTCACTCACTAACTGCATGACTTTATTAAGTCACTTGGCTGCTCTGGGACTCTTTTTTTTTTCTGAGACTCTTTTACCCATGTGCAAAAAGTGATATCCTAAGCACAGCCCTGCTTACATGCTAAAATTGTTTTTGGAAGCCATGGATTGAGAGATTGAGATCTTCACAAAGGCCTGTCATTGTTAACATCAAGATTTGATTATACTAACCTAGAGGAGCCCAGCACCTTAAGGATCTGTATAGATCTTTTCTGTTGCTTGAGTGTTCATTTGTAAGTAACATAGATTCCTCAATATCCCAAAAGGCTTTGCTGCCTGGAGCCACCAAAGCCAGGATCTGCCTATTCTTGGTCCATCCTACCTCCTGTTTCTCTTCCTCCTCTCCTCTCTGTCTGTCTCTGTGATATTAGTCTTTTTTGTTTTGCTTTCTGTGTGTTTTCTGAGACACAGTCTCACTATCTTCTGACCTTGAACTTCTTATGTAACCCAAGCTAGCCTCTAATTTGTGAGACTCATGCTTCTGCTAAGATTACATTAAGTGTACTACCACAGCAGGCTCAGATACACCAATTGCTTCTTGTGGCTGGCTTTACTCAGAAAACGTTCAAGAGATGTTTCTCAGGAGGTTAAGTAGAGGAGGAGTACATGGATCTGGGCCATAGTGCTTGGCAAATGGAGATGTGGATGATGAGGCACAACCAACTTCTCTAGGACAAGGTCTTCAGAGGGGAAAATATGGTCCAGGGCTAGGATGAGAATGTCGCATACATCCAAAGCAAATCACAGTAACATGTGAATTCCTTCATACCTTCCCATAAGAGTCTACGATTTTGCCAAACGTTTCCCAAGTTACAGTTTTAGGTCAGAAAGGATACCGGGTCTTGAGAAAGCAGAGCCAGTATTCTGGTTTCTGAGTTTCCTTGGCCTTCTACCTTTGCTAGAAGTTATCACAGAATGCAGGGATCTCTGGATGCCTTTGCTTGGCCTCAAGATGGGAAATACAATGCCTGTATTTGCCTCTGGTCCTTGCAGAGGCCACAGACAGTGCTAGAGACAGGGAGCTAGAGCAGATAGGTGTTTCTCTAAAGAAGATACAGAAGTCAGCCAATATAGTTCAGTGGGGCAGTGCTTCCATAGCATGTACGAAGTCTATCACAATAAAAAGACAGAGAGGTTTCTCTTGCTCAGTCTGGAAGCTGATACAGCCCTCCTTACAGTCCTTCCAAATAGCTGCAATGGTAGATGTTTCTAAGAGGACCTAGATTGTAAAACAATACTTTTGGGGTATTCAGAAAGCTAAGCACAGGATTGTCCTGTGATGGAGCCATTCCATTTCCCCCAAACCAAAAATGCACTTAAAATAAAATGTGTACTTAAGTGTTCACAGCAACATTGTTCAAAATCAGCAGGAGGATGGACAAGAGTAGTGTGAAATGCTGTCTTCTCAATATGACATGGCTGTAACACTCATAAGCTTACAGCAGCTGAGGTTTCTGTACAAGATTAAGCCAGCCAACTCCAGTTTAGACAGGAAATGAAGTTAGGAGGAAGACTAATTTTAGGGGATATGTGGGAAGTTGGAGGTTGAAGTGAGAGGGTAGATATGATCATATTTCGTTGCATACATATATGGAATTCTCAAAGATAAAGAAAGATTAAAACTTCCCAAAAGACAGAAATGACCCAAATATTTACCATTCAGTGAATAAATAGAAACTAATGTACTGTATCCTTGCAATTCCATATTACTCACCCCTGAACAAATGAAGAATTGATGTATGTCATAACATGATGGACCTAGAAAACATGTTCAGGCACAGAAGCCATACACAAAGGCTTTGTTTTGTGTACTTCCATTTCTATGAAACACTGATAATAACTAAGCCTAGAGAGACAGAAAGATGAGTGGTTGCCACTCAAGTTAGATGAATCCTAAAGGAAGAACCCCTGCTGTTGGGATCATCCTTTGAGGCCTGAGAGAGATAGAACTTAAGGCGTTTTAGTTCACAAACAATATAATTTAATACCCACAAGAGGGTCCAGCACATAGAGGCCTACCCAATCATAGCTTAAGAAGAGGGGTGCCTCCATGTTCACCCAGTCACAGCCCGAGTCTTAGAGCTACCCTGCATGGTCCATTGTTTCTCCATAGCTATCCTAACTAAAGACAACCTGGCACTTGATGTTTTGATAGTGGCTGTCAGGTTGATAATGGATCTGTACTGCTTCAGCCTGGCTCTGACATGTGTCAAAGTGTTTGAAATGCACTAGGAAACTCCCTAAAACCCTACTCAGACTACAAAGTGTCAGTCCAGGGGATTCCTCACCTATCTCATTCCCAATCTTATTAGCAGTATTAATAAAGTGTCCATCATTTCCTTAGAGACTATGTATCAGGACACCACACCAATAAGGTGGTACTCTTGAAAAGAAATCTGATAGACTAGGAGAAAGGGAAAGGGAGACATCTCATACCACCCATCCTACATACACCCATCAACCAAGTGGGAAGCCTCAGAAGAGGCTTTGTGATATAAAGGTAGGGACAGTTTGCTAGACTAGTCTATGAGTGATGTTCCAGGGGAAGGTGTGGAAAGATGGAGGCAGAGTCTGTCACAGCTCAGGGCAGCACAGAGACATTTAAGCACAATGATGGAATTTGACAACTTACCAGCCTATGGTGTGCTTGAAGTCTTCTGGCTTGAAATATATCTAAGAATGTCTTCCACAGATTAAGTGCCTTCTGTCATTTGTCAGTACTGCCCAGGTACATGTTAACTTAATCTTTTGATGCCTCTTTGAAATACCAAAGCAAAAGGGACATTTTCTTGGTTTCTTGGCTATGCAACCTGACTGCACCACAGTCGCATACTCCCCTTAGGCAATGGTTAAACAGTCAAAAGGATCCACACAATTCATAACATTCAGCTGAATCCTGTGATGAAGCACTGTAGGATGGAGGGCACCACAGCAACTAGAGGAGGCTTTTTTGGAAAACACACGTGGAATCAGTGTATACAAGCATCTCCCTGCTGCATTGGCCTAGACTGTGTCTAAAGACCATCTGCCTAATTATCTGACCCTAATATTTAAAAAGGAAAATGTCCTGTCCTTGAGGTTGGAAGTAGGATCCTATGTTTGTATCTAGTGCTGAGCATGCAGTCTCTGTTGAAGCAGGGCAAGGCAAGGGCAGTAATGAATACCTACCTTTATGTCAAGATTTTTGCTCTAGACCTCCTAGCAACAGAGATTGTGGTCCTTTCTTAGCACTCAAGGTCGCTTGCCTATCCTAACCACCCGTGATTCTCTAAAGCTGCTTGTCTTGCAAGCCTGTAAAAGCTGGCAATCTTGTTTGAAAACTTCAGCTACAGTTTATGGGAACATTTTTTTTCAAAACCAACATGCAAATGATACATGCATAGAAATAAATAGTATAAATTTGGATTTTTTTACCTGTACCTCTGAATTTATCTAAGTCTTTAATTTCTCCCTTCCTGTAAGCCCAGTCTGGTATGCACAGATATGCACCTAGATATACACAAAATAATGGATTGCCATACTTCAACTTACCCAATGTTCAGTGAAAGCAGAAGCTATGAAACTGAAGCAGGGCCTTCCCCAGGAAATAAAGCTGTTTTTACTTGTCCTTGATGTTTTTGACGGGTTTGTTCACAGTTCAGCCAAGGCATCCTGACTGAGTCCCAAACACAGAGCTGTATAGCCTCCTAACAAAGAGTGGTCTCACTGAAAAGCAAAAGCTCAGAAGAGCCTATGGCTGCCCCTTTTACTAAAATGGCAGCCAAGTTGGGGAACACCCAGGAGACATTCCTGAAGGCTGCCAAAGGGAGACTGCTTCCTCATTAGATATCAACTGTTCACTGCTATGAGCATCAGCAACTGCCTGACTGTGAACTTAACAAATCAGATCCAAGCAGCACAAAAGGCCCCTTGATGCCCCAAGGATGTAGCCTGTGATCTGTTTTGTTAATGAATACCCAGACAGAAGTGAGTAGGGATCACTTGTATGGATGCACTTGATGGGTGCAAACAGATTCTCACTTACGTTACCATTGGAGACCAGGCATAATTAATGCCTACCTTCACAAACTCTTGTAGCCTTATCCCCAATAGTTTCATGCCAGACCAACATATAAAAGCTCTAGGAGCCCTGCCAATGAATTTCAGATTCTCACCTAGCCATAATTCCAGCCTTAAAGTTCCATCTCCTCTCCCATCAACCTCATCCCACCACCATCTGCCTGCCTGCTTGCTTGTATGTATGTGTACACACACACACATACACCACACAAATATTTCATTATTGTTAAAACTTTTGTGTATTTTATGCTACCATGAACTATCATGTTAGGACCCAGCTATTGCTAACCTGGGTTCCCTACAAGAACACAGTTATGTGGATCTATACTATATGAATACCTGTTAATTCATCTCAGACATTTCAAATTTTAGATTATCGGATTTCTTTGGATTCTTTGACAGAACACAGAAAAGACCAAAAAGCAATTTGGAACTTGAGGGACTTGTTTGTGGGCTGCCCCATAAGTGACTAAAGGAGCTGCCAAGTTCACTATGTGCCACATCACTTAGGTTAATCTGTCTATTGGTTCACTCAGCTGCTATTTACTATTTATTTACTTTATTTGCTATGGGCCAAACACTCAGTGAACTGCTTCCTGAATAGCTTGAGAACCCTTGGGCTTCAGAACATCAACCAGACTCCTGGATATGAAACTGGGCATGGAAAACTGGCTAGGTTTCTTCTTCTACCCAACCATTCCTGCCCAACTTGTAGTATACAGTCCTCAAATGAATTTGACAAATGAGTCTACTTCCCTTATTTGCATCATGAGCATCTCAGAAAAGTCAAGGATGTGTGCAAGTCCTCTTACTCAAAGTTTAGGCCCTTCTGTGAAGATGCTGCAGTACTCTACTGTTAGGATGGATTAAGGTAGACAGAGAGGCAACCAGGTTCTCAGTGGAGGCACCGTTCAACTGGCCTTGACACAGTGTGATAAGCAATACAAGGCAAGCCCTGCCTGCTTCCTGAGGCGTAGCCATTGTTATTGGATGATATTGAATTTCCAGGGCCTTTCCACATCTGCATTGGGAATGTCACAACCCTTGAGGCCCTACATGCATCATATAGTCTGCCTATTTCAGTCAAGAGAGCAGCAACAGGGCCTAAGAATTCTTTCTCATCACTTCTCACATAGTAAAATTGGCCTTGCCATGTACACTACATCTACCTCCTGGACCAATACCATGCAGCCTCTGTTCACCACCTGGGCGCTACCCTGGATTAAATTTACATAGTTCATTTTTTTATGAGAGGATATGACAAATTTGAATAGTTCTAAGTGGTTCTCATCTGCAGGAAAGCCTGAGGCACACAACTCTGGGGGATTTACTTTGATGTTCACTTGGCCATATAAACCATGACCTTAACCTGCTGGCAGACTAGGGGCTGCCAGAATCGGCATCCTATCAGTATTCTCATTTGAATACCTCCACCTCCTCCCCCTTTACCTACTGATAGATAGATAACTCTTGGTTATTAACCCTTCTTTATTGACTGAATCTTGGATAAGAATATGAAACAGGAAAACAAAGTGTAGCTTTGCTCCTAAAGACTGCATTTATATATAATTGGCAGCTCTCCCCAGGGTGCTGATCCAACAGTGTGACTTCTTCCTGTTGTTTGATATCTTCCTAACCCAAGGATACATCTGCACAGAGGAATTCCTTACTTAAATAACTTTATACTTGGGCTTTCCATTTATTGCAAATTTTCCTCACTAAAAACAAACAATACAAAAATTCAGAGACTAGAAAGGGAATCACCAGTCATTCCTCAGAGGTGATCGCTCTAAAAAATTAAGTATTTGTTCATCTTAGTTATTTTTGTATGTACATAAGCAGTACTTATGTATGCATGTGGAGAAACAGTGTAGGTGTAAACTAAATGGAATAATGACTACAGTGACTATTCTAAGCGTGCACTTTGCCCTAAACATATATCTCAGTCAGCACCTTTGCATTTCCATTTCTTCAGCACTGTTGGTTTCTATTTCATCAATATACCCTGATTCATTTAAGCAAGACAGCGAAACAACCTGGAAGGTCAATATCTATTTCATGGTTTCTCTTCTTAAAAACTGGGCTATCTGTAGCTAGGTAAAAATTGAAATTGTTCAGCTAGTTCTAGTTGACACTTGAGTGCCTGCCTTGGGAGGAAGTTCATTTAGTGACTTCAGCATAGTCCCTGAACTCCCCTTTAAGTGCATAAAGAATACCCTTTGTGTGACTTTCAGTCTTGTTTAGTATACAGACAGCATATTGCTTCATTTGAAATGTAACAGGACTATTTAAATGAGAGAGAGCAACAAAGAAACAAAAACCATGCTTCCAAAAATAGACTATATTTTTATGATTTTTGACAAGTACAAGTCTAAACTGAGAGGTCTGTTTTATCTGTGAGCTTCCTAGCATTAACTTTAATGTCAAACCTTTCATTAAATTTGTATTCATTCATATTTTTCTCTCTCTCTCTTTTTCTTTCTCTCATAAATGCAGGGGACAAGTAAGAGAAGACAGGAAGGAGACAGTTTCCATTTTGCAGGCATGGCTGATGGGGGCTACCCTAATAAAATCAAGAGACCTTGCCTTGAAGATGTCACTCTCTCCACAGGCCAAGGTGCCCACCCTCCTTCTCTCTCTACAGAGCTGCAAATGCCCATGTTAACCATGAATCCCAGCTCTGCAGATCTGGGGGTGGCTGGACAGTCATTACTCCTTGAGAATACTCTTCTGGACAATAATGCTGTAAATAGCAGTGTGATGGCCTCACCATTCGGGGTGTCGTCAACTGCAGACACAGGGCTGAAAGGACATGCTGTTCCTTACTATGAGAAAAATAGCAGTATGCCAGCCCTAGACCAAGAGCTTCAAGATCTACTGGATGAATTAACCAAAATTCAAGAGCCATCTTCAAGTGATCTTGACCTTGAGAAGATTCTTGGGAGCAAGCCCGAAGAGCCTCTGGTTTTACAGCACCCCCAGGCTCCCCTTGGGCCCCCTGCCAAGCTTCCAGTTCAGATGCCACATATGGAAAGCCTTGGACCTAGCAAGGAGTTTGCATCTAGCTGCAGTCAAGTCACTGGCACGTCACTACCAGTCCTGCCCTCCTCCACAGGGATCAACTATTCCATTCCTTCCACCAGTAAGCAGATAGTCTCATCCAGTTCTTCAACGGTACAGGCTCAGGTCAAAAACCAGGTCCAGAACATGCTCCCTGTCGCTCTGCCTCCATTATCTGTGCCTCAGTGGCATCATGCCCACCAGCTGAAAGCTCTTGCAGCCAGCAAGCAGGGATCAGCTACAAAACAACAAGGTTCCAGCCGCAGCTGGTCCAGTCTGCCTCCTCCAGGTCTCTCTCCACCTTACCTCCCAGTGCCCTCACCTCATCCACCACCACCATTCAGCCCACAGAACTTCACAGCATCCTGCATGTCATCCAATAGCTTGTCTGGCAGTGCTGTGCAAAACTCGCCCAATGCCTTACTCTCTAGCATGGCTCCCAGCAGCAATGCTGCCCTTAGGCCCACCTTGCCCTATGCTCCAGCGAAGCTCCCGGGTCTGCCTCTCAATCAGCAGCCACAATTCAGCCCCCAGAGCTCCATTCTTGCCAATCTGGTATCCTCTACTGTCAAAAGCCCTCAAGGACACCTGATATCTGCCCTGCCAACCAGCACCCCAGGGCCATCCCCACCCTACCGCCCTGAGAATCTCTCAAGTCCTGGCTTGCCGCAGCAGTCCTTCACTCCACAATACTCTCTGATCAGGAGCCTCACTCCCACCAGCAATCTGCTAAGCCAGCAGCAACAGCAGCAACAACAGCAGGCAAATTCCATCTTTAAGCCTATGACCTGCAGCCAGCAACCGAAAACCCTGAGTATGATTATGCAGCAGGGCTTAACAAGTTCCAGTCCAGAAGCACCTGAGCCCTTTACCTTCAGCAACACCAAGCCCTTGTCACATTTTGTTTCTGAGCCAAACCCCCAGAAGATGGCCTCCATGCCTGCCCCCTCCAGGCAGCCATCTCTGTTCCACTACCTGCCTCAGGCAACACCAGCACATGCTCCTTCTGCCACTGCCTCCTCCACTGCCACTGCCACTTTGCAGCTCCAGCAGCAGCAGCAGCAGCAGCAGCAGCAGCAGCAGCAGCAACAGCAACAACAACAACAACAGCAACAACAACAACAACAACAACAACAACAACAACAACCTGACCAGTCTTCATTCCTTCTGCAGCAGATAATGCAGCAGCCCCAGCGCTTTCAGCGCATGGTGGCCTCTGATTCCATGCCTGCTCTGCCTGGACAGGTAAGGCCACCTCCTGTCTGTGCTTCATTGGGAAGTAATTATGTGATATGTTATATAAACCTGGCTTTGGCCGGCAAATCCAGGCTATTAGCCTCACCAAGGCCAAACTTGACCCTGGAAAACCTTATGTAAGTCAGCTAGTTGCACATACAGTGTTCATGAGGCCAAAATTATAGTTCATGAGAGGGATTGATCAGCTCACCTCCTGAGAGGAAAGCTTCACCCATAATCTGTGCCCAAGGGAAGGAGTCAGACTTCTACAGATGTATGTACTATTTCCCTTGGACTGAGCCAGCCACACACCCGGACACAAATGCTTCCAAGGATGTATGGAAATCACTTTGAAGCATTTGGGTCTTGTCCATGATGGTATTAAACTGAGCCTTCTAGAAATGCCCCAGCAACTTCCTGCTGAGCACTCTCAGTATGTTTTTAATCACCATGCTAGATAGTGAGGCAGGTCTTAAAAGGAAAAAAAAAAAAAAAAAAAAAAGACAGACACCTCTAAAGTAGTTACTGTCATCATCACCATTTTACAAAAGAAGAAACGGAGGCTCAGAAAGTTGGCATGTCTTGCCCAGAGACACACAGTTAGCAGGAGATTAAAACCAGAAAGTCTTACTCCAAAATCTTTCTCTTCTTGAAACTACTTTTGTCTCACATTCCCTCATCACCTACAGTCTTTTGAATCATTAAACACAATTGGTTTTCCTTGGTGGTGTCTATCATAGTTTCCACTTTTCTTTGCTCTGATCCTTACCTGTATTAATTATCTATCACTATGTAACAAATTACATCAAATTATCAACTCTAAGCCACATGCATATTATTGGCTCACAGGTTCTGTGGGTCAGGAATCGTGGATTAACTGGTTCTTCTGAACGGAGTTTCTCAGAAAGTCACTATCATCTTCAAGTTCCATGGAGAAGGAGCTTCTTCCATGCTCACTAATGGCATTATTCATAGGAAGAGGCTCTTTATAGGGGCCCCATGCACTGTTTATTAGCCAAAGGCTTCTCCATCAAGAATCAAGCAACATGGCAGCTGGATTCATTCAAGTGGGTGAGAGACATGCCAGCTAGGTGCAAGGGTGGAGGCAGGGATTGGGAAGAGTCCCAGAAAGCTTTAAGATAGAGTTTGTTATCATCCGGATGTCAGCCATAGGGAATTTCAGGAAAGTGTGGCTACCAGGATGCAAGGCTCAAAGTCTTCCTGTAGAATACTGTTAGTCATGGTGCTTCTTTCCATTCACTGGTCTTTCATATGAGCTGATACAGTTGACCCTTAACAATTGTCCCAGTAAACTGTCCTTTACTCTAAGAAGTGCCTTGCTAGAATGGTGTCCCGATGCTGTTTCCCACTTGTTCAGATGTTCCCAGAAAGCCATATCCTGACTCCACATACTTCTTCAGACACAGAACCTGTGAAGCTCTGCCTTCTACTTCATTCCATAAGTGGAAGTACTTAGAGTTCTCTTGGCCTTTGTCCCGGCTGGTTCCCATACCTGACTTTCTCCTCCATTTCTCTCCTGTCTAACTTCTGCAACTTTTTCAAGCTCACCTTGTCTTTTCAGGAAGCATTGTCCTGAGTGACCTGGTGCTTCCACTTTCTGCTAGGCCACTCTGTTCTGGAGAGAAGTCAAAGAGCAGATGTTCGTACAGTGTTTGGGCAGAGAAGCACATTTCAGGAAGTGGCCTTCTCTTCAAAGGTGTACATGACAACTTCCTAGAAATAGACTCTTTACTCAAATCTTGTGGAACCTAACAAAGCATAGTGCCTGATGCCATAGAATTGGCTATCTGATGGGTGCATACAGCAGAGAGAACTCCTGAATGGGTGGCTGGTGGCTAGGGTGAATGGCATGAAGCCAGACCCAACAGGCAGGACAGGGCAACCACTTGGGGGCTTGAGCCTTTGTCCGAGGCTCAGGAGCACTGTGGTTTGATGTCATTATAGGGCTGTTGCCATCGCTGTGCGTGGACTACTGCGGCTCTCTGGCTGGAGCACCAGCATCAGCAGTGGAACTCTCTCACTAGCACTCATGGACATGTGCCACCATCTAACCTTGTGAGCCACTTTGATTTTTTTCTTATCTTCAATGGAATGTGTTTGTAGTCTGACTATGTTGCCACAGTGCCAGTCTTAGGGGGAAAATGCTTAATGATTAAGGTTATGAAGATTACTAAGGTGATATTGAAGAAAATGTTTAGGAGAAAGACTTAGCAACCATACCCCCCAAAGATTAGTAGTTCAGAAAAGGCTCCAAAGTCCCCTCACAGAGAGGGAGTTATCTTCCCAGCTATGTATAGTCCCATAGGCAGGGCATGGTATTTTTCACTCACTTGTCTCTTCTCTTAATCCTCAGAGGTAGGGGATTTTATCATTTCTGGTTAGTGTTAGAAAGAGGACAGAGAAGTCACCAGCATGGCCCACAGTCACACAGCAAATCAGACAGCCAAGCATCTGTGCTCACATACCTGGGAATAAGACACTGCCTCCATAATGTTCTGCCCCTACCTCCCCTTTTTTCCCATTTCCTGGGGAAATAGTAGTTGACTGAGGATTAAATGAGATACAACATCTAAAGCTCTTAGAATAAAACCAAGCAAAAATGGCTTTCTGTCACTAAGTATTGGACATGTGCCCTCAAATCTATCCTCTGAGGTTTTAAGACATGCTTCTCCAAAGCAAGAGATAGTCAGAATAGAATGGGGGCAGCTCTCTCTCCAGCCCTGTCTCTACCATGATGGTGCCAGGAGTTATGTGCCTTGTGTACCTTGTGGATTTTTTTTTTCTGAGGCTCAATGGAAATGGCAAAGAGTCATGTTTACCTTGTAAGTACCCCATTTCAACTTCTTGAGAATGTGTATATGCTCCTGCTCCAGCCCTTCTCAGTTCTCTGTTCACACAACATTCTTCCAGCCATTCTGAATCAACAGCTCCCCCTTTCTCAGCTTCTCTCCCACAAACTGTAAGGCCTTGAAACAACTTGTTCAGTCTTCCTGAAGAGACAAGAAAGAAAGAGGTTAGTGTTTGAAGCAAAATTTGATATCCTTGTGGAAGAAAAGATGGAAACCTCAAAGGTGGGAAGCGCATGATTCTCACCTTAGCAGCAGGGAAACAAACTGCACAGCCAGGTTGGATCTGTAGAAGCAATGATCACCTGATGACATGGCATTCATTAACCTGTGGCCTTCCCCCTGTATGGTTGTGGTTATTGTGGGAAGACTGGAGATGTATGTGAATCTGGAACTCAGTTTTTTTTTTTTTAAGGAATATTTTCTTTTAATGTCAGATGAAAATCAAACAGGTAAGGAAGCAGAAATGCACTCTAGCTGTCTATAGAGCTCACTGTGTTTCTTGGGAGATTTCCCTTTACCAGCAGAATAAATAAATTTATATAGATTACCTGTTCCATCTAAGCTACAAGGCAAATGTCATCTCTCCTCAGGAAATCAATTCAATATGGCAAGGCAGTGAGGGCACTGGGTGCACACGAAGTTGAGGTTTCAATCTAAAGAAGTTGTTGATGTTGAGTGAGCCAGGGCCAGAAGGAAAGTTTTCTAAACCCTCTGAGCCTCAGGCAAAACTACAGAAAGGAGCAGCCCCTATGCCATAGAGATCTGAGGAAGAAAAGAAAGACTCTGATAGTGAACACTTGGGACATGAGAAGTGCAATATGGTAGAAATACCAAATATGTCATAACCCTCTCCAGTGAAGAAATGTGAAAATTTGAGTCCAGGTAAAAATTTGTTCCCAAATAAAAACTGGTCCCAAATTCACAATAGGAAGTTGTCCTTTAGAGCTACTTTGACTTCAAATTACAGTAAAAGGCAAGGACATGAAATTCTTACTTCTTAGGTGAGGGATTCCCCTGCCAAAAAACAAAAAACAAAAAACAAAAAACAAAAAACAAAAAAAACCTTAATTTTCCCATCTTGCCCTTACCATATATTAATTCTACAAAATAATAGATGTCATTGTGACATATTCATACCTGGACATAACATATTTTGATCATATTCACCTACCTCCATGATCTTCACTTAGCTCACTTCCAATACCACTGATGCCTTCCTTTTTCTTAATAATTCTTATACTTTCATGACTGCTTTAAGCTTCTGCATCTTAGAAAAAAAAAACGTTGTAATGGTTGTATTTTGGAGTCTTTCATATACCCCTTAACACTGGGGATTACATCACCAGTTACAACTGTTTTCGGGCAAATGGACTTAGTTCATTCTTTCTCACAACTGAAAAATATTCCACTCTTCTTAACACCCTTTGTTTATCCATTCATATGTTGTTGATCAACTAAGCTAATTCCATATCTTGGTTATTGTGAATAGTGTCATGATAAAAATAGGCATACAGGTATGTCTGTTGCATATTGACTTTAATACTTCAGGGTATAAGCCAGAAATAATATGGCAAAATTACATAGAAATTTTAGGTTTTACTAATGTTTCTATGGTACTAGGGATTGGACCCAGGGACTCACATGTGTTAAGCAAGTGCTTCACCAGCCTGGAAAGACCTGCTTTTAATTTATAGAGGAACAATTATAATTATCT
The DNA here is from genome assembly GCF_907164565.1 of Psammomys obesus. Taxonomy (NCBI): domain Eukaryota; kingdom Metazoa; phylum Chordata; class Mammalia; order Rodentia; family Muridae; genus Psammomys; species Psammomys obesus. The sequence continues at coordinate 2,471,970 of NW_026590715.1, read as the reverse complement.
AGTGGCTACACTAATTTGCAATCCTACAAACAAAATATAACAGTATATCTGTCCCCCGTCTTCACTAACACTTATTTTTTGTTTATTTGTTTGTTTTCCTGATGAATACAATTCTGACTGGGGTTAAGAGTGAATCTCAGCGTAGTTTTGATTTCCATTTCCCTGATGGCTAAGCAGATGAAACATCTTTGCATGTATTCATTGGCTATTTGTATTTCATTTGAAAATTGTTCAAATTTGCCTATCATTGATTAGATTATTTCCTCTTTTTGTTTAGTTTTTCACGTATTTTCATATTTTGGATGTTATTCCCATGTCAGAAAAATAGTTGGCACGTATTTTCTTTCATTCTTCAGTCTGTGTTGTGTAGAAGCTCTTTAATTCAGTGAGACCCAAACTGTCAATCAGGGCTTGGACTTAGTGCAATTTTACCATCAGCCACTGGAGAAGGGAATTCACATTTACTCACAAAGAAGAAAACAAGTATGTTTAGGAGATGGAAGTGAAGCTATGAAAGTATGTGGCTAATAAGAGGCAGCCTCCAGCCACAGTACCTTCTGCACCTGGGCTCTGCTGCCCCATGAAGATCTATGTGGCTAGTACTGTGACTTCATGAGGAGTAAGGATATGGATGGCAGCCAGTTGGAGTAAGAACAGAAAATCCTGGAATCTGATCCTTGAGGCAGGCTGCGAGGCACAGGGGGATGAGGACAGCTGCAGTGAAATACACCAAGAAGCACATGATATTTTGACAAATTTTGAGCACAGAGAAAGTAGACTACAGTTCACGTAGGAAAAGGCTGGATTAATTCCTTGCTAGGATTGCTCTGTTTTATATATTCAACAAGAAATCACATATCCCCGTAGCTTTAGAAGCAGTTGGGTCCCTAGCAACTATGAAGGGACATCGGTATTCTCTGCCCTTCCTGAGACACTGGGGCACAGTAAGTGCAAGGGCAGGTTCTCCACCCCCCTCCCACCCATAGGCCAGGATCTAAAGGGTAATGCACAGAGCAAGGACTTTGCCCTTGGGCTTCTCATAAGAGCCAAAGGGTTGGACTCAAGGCCAAGTTCATTTCCAAACATAGATAGCTGAAGTACTGGAAGCCATGTAAATACTGAATGACAAATGTAACTCCGGGATGACTTCAGTGGAGAGGAGGAAAGGCTAAGGATGTGATGACAACAGCTTGCTGGGGCCACCTGTCACTTGAAAACCATGTCCTCAACCTGGCAAATTGGTCTGAAAGTGTGTACACAAAGGGAAAAGTAAAGGCCAGACCCATCTACCCCCACCTCCAGGCTGGCCCAGAACCCATATGGATTAAGTACAACACACCCCTCAACTCTCTTTGCCCATCTTTCTCCTTTACCAACTCACATTTCCAGGGCCTTTAAACAGAATATCTGTGGTGCCCCAAGATTCCTTTTGGTTTGGACTTCATGTTTAGTAGTGAGCTCTAGATACTGCCTCTCAACACCATGGATTAAATTATTTGCATTCAAACTATGACCTCCCATTGAAAGCAAAAATGATCAATGAGGTTCAGAGAATTCCTTCTGCAATGAAAGCTACATTCACCCATTTTATACTACAGTCAGCAGAGAACTGATGATACTTTTCCTGTTCTCAGAATCACTCATTAATATTTTTACAGTGAACTTTAACTTACTGAAAGACATGCCCCCCCTCATCAAATCAGATGCACCACTGGTGGACTTTCAAGTTCTCTCACTTGCTTTGCCGCCTTTTTTTCTCACTCAGTGGGGAAGGCAGCACTGCCCGACATGTAAACAGGCAAGTTTCCTCACGTTTGTCTTTTACTAATTCTGGTGAGGAGTAGCATAGATTTTGTTTCGTAGGATAGTTCTGGTGAAATGCAAGAGCAGAGGCCTTCAGGGGCAAGCACTGGGCTGCATAGTGTAAATCAACTGACAACTAAGGAAGGGCCTAGATTTTCCAGATGAAGGAGATGGGGAAGGGGGACACATGTGAGATTTCAAAGAGCCACTGATCAGAGCGCAGGCGTGACCTGCATGCATCTTCTCTACCAGACATGAACATGTTTCCCTGCACAAGCATTCTTAATTTGTATCTAAGATGGGCGGCAACTGTAAGAGGAGACATGTTAGGTACATTGTAACATACATTTCAAGAGATTGATCACTGACACATCAGTGTTGAGCAGCTGGGTTTTAACCACTCTGGATTGACAGGAAATGAAACAACAACGCTCAAAACTTAACACTAAGGTTACCAGGAAATCAATGGTTTTTTTTTTGTTTGTTTGGTTGGTTTTGGTTTTTTGTTTTGTTTGTTTTAGTTTCCTTTTGAGTTTCTTAGTAATGATAATGATGCTCCACTTAAAGGTTCCCCCATTTACATATATCAATATCATATATCACAGGAGTCTAGAAACCTTGCCTGAGTCTGTTGTACCTTTAGACGATGTCCCTTAGAGCTTGGCAGAGCCCTTAACTTCGATATGTTTTTAAAAAGCTCTGTGTACTCTGACTTGACTGATTTTGAGCCTGAAAGGAGCAGCAGAATAGACTAAAGTGAGTCCCGAGTACTTGCAGGCTCTAAATTCTCACGTTAAACCAATGATGGATCAAAAGTATTTGAAGGCTGGCTTTCTGACCACCCCCCACACACACACACACACACCGAGGGAGGAGCAACCTTGCTAAGCCATAGAGAAGGACATTGCAGCCAGTCCTGAAGAGACCTGATAAGCTAGGCTCAGATGGAAGGGGAGGAGGTCCTCCACTATCAGTGGACCTAGAGAGAGGCTGGGAGGAGATGAGGGAAGGAGGGTGGAGTTGGAAGGGAATGAGGAAGGGGGCTACAGGTGGGATACAAAGTTAATAAACTGTAACTAATATTAAAAATATAAAAATTTAATTTAAAAAAGAATTTGTAAAAAAAATCCATGCTATGAACACATACATTTTTCTTGCTATTACTTCCTAAACAATATATCATAATTATTTGCATTGTATTACATATTGTAAGTAATCTAGACATGATTTCAAGTATAAGAGGATGCACATAGGACCTATAGAAATTTAAAAAAAAACAGTTGAGATAGTTGATGCTATGCCACATATGGTTGTGTCGCACAAAACCATGTTTCTGTCCACACAGACTAGATGCACAAGCATGTTTCTCCAAGATTATAATGAAGCTAAGAAATTCCTATCATCTGGTGATGTCATAGTCATTGAGTCAGAAGGCTGTGGTAATCAAACCAACCTTACTGCCAGTCTAATAAAAGAACACTTGCAAAATATACTTAATGATTCATGTTTATAGTGAGAATAAGTGGCTATGTTACTAGTTCTTTGCATTTCTTATACTTTTGTGTTTGGGTGTACTTATAAAAAGGAAGTTTACTGTAAAACAGTTGCCAAGTTATGCTGGCAATTGCTCATCTATTTTGTTTACTGAGTCTCCTGATTGCATCACGATGCCACAGTAGAGTGATGGACCTGTATGTATCATGTAGATTTGTAAAAGTATACTCATTGGTGATCTCACAGTGATGAAATCACCTGGCAACACATTTCCGTGTCCCTATCATTAAGTGACACATAGCTGTGTCTCAAAACAACAAAACTGAAATGGAAACACTGCAGTTTTAAAACACTTGTTAATCCTCCATTAATCAAAATCAACCTTTTCCAATGTTATTACTGTGAATTGTTAAAAGAGCATCAAGCTGTCTGCTCATTTTCCTGCTTATGAGCAGAAGTGAGTGTATGTCTACTCATCACTTAGTACAAGTCATATCTTACTGAATACATGTAAATTAATCGCACAAGACTGAATTACTGCACATATCCAATCCATAGAAATAAATTTCCCAGTAAATTAAACAGTGTGACTACCATTCTCTGGGGATTTTAAAGAAATGACAACACTGGAGGTACAAAGAAATGACTTAAATTGGAATAGACATTATTGCTGTTTTTGAAGAGGATGAGAAGCCCTACCTGCTTTATCTTCTCTGGGTATCCACAAGTCTGGAAACACCAGAAAGGCTGACAGTTTTCTGGATAATACAGGAGCCAATAGAGGATGCTAGTGACTTGCCATCTAGGATTGACTTTCTATGTGCAAGTTCAAGGCCTTGAAATAGAGTACTGGCTAAGGTTACGGATCTCAACTACAATGAAAACAGGTCCTAATGCCTTGCCACTGGCACACAAAATAAGAAACAGGAGCCTCTGATAAATGTTCAAATGACTCATAGAAAGTTGATACACCTGGTTTTGTGCACACAGGACCTTAAGTTTCTACCCTTTGTAGTTTGGTGATGTCCAAATTTTAAGTTATTTGTGTCTTATCTATGACCCCATTTAATACTCCCCCTCAGCCACAGGAAAATATCTTACCTAGCTTTGAATGTAAGAAAAAAAATGTGGCTTTTTAAATAAGTGTAAGAATGTGAGGTATAAGGAATGAACCAGTGACTGAGTTGCATCTGTTAACCTTCACAAAATGTTAAGTTCTTAAGAATATTTGGATCGTTGGTTTGGATAATTGTTGATAGAAGCTCTCAGCCTTCTTGACTTTAGGAGGTTGATGAACTTGGCTGTTTTCATGTTGGGTGGAGGAAATATCTTTGCTAAGTCGTGAGAGGACACTGCCTGCCTGCAATGCATCTTTGTGATCTAGTTGTGTTTCTTGTAATTCTACAGCATTTGTGTAATGTCTGAATATGTGTATCTCTCTCTTCAACTTCCAACAAACACAGTGTCATGTTTCCGGTGGTACTTTGCACGGGTTGTTCTGTTGTTGCTGCTATCACTGTTGTTAATGAAGTTTGTAAGGACAAAACAAGACTTTGGCTGCCATTTCACATTCCACAGTGACAGTCACACATGATAAGAAAAACCCAGAAGACAGCTAGCTTAGGAATTCAAGCCACTTATTTTATTGTTTGTTTTTTAACAAAGATTTATTCTTACCACTCAAAGGTGACACTAACCCTTCTGGTACAAACTAGCCAGTTGCAGTCTTAGAAGCTGTGAGTGGCCTCCACTCACTCAGGGTATGGATAACTGATGTTTGTTTCTGACTACCACAAGAACATGATTTGAAGACTATTTGGCATATGTCAAATAGTTCTTTCTTCTTAGGCTTAAAATGCAAATTAGTAAGAACACTTAGCTATGCTGAGCATGGGGACATGTATAATCCTAGCACTGAGGCTGAGGCAGGAGAATCACAAATTCAAGGTCAGCTTAGGTTACATACACCCTATACCACACACAGCAAAAAACAATACTGGCTTGGTTGTATTTGAATAAGCTTTGTGTTAGTCAGCTTTCTGTCACTTTGACAAAATGCCTGAGATAATAACTTTGTAATAAGGAAGGATTTATTTTGACTCACAGTCCTTGGTCCATAGTCTGCTGGACCTATTGCTTTAGGGCCTGTGCTAAGGCAGAACACCATGGTGGGAATCACATATTTCATCAAACCTTCTCAGTTCATCATGGATGGGAAGCAAAGAAACACAAAAGAGGAGGGGGTCCCATGTTTCCAGATAAGGGTCAAAGACACACTCCCAATGATCTAGAGCCTTTCCCCAGGCTCTACTTCCTAACAATTCCTTACCTCTGCCATTGCACCACATGCTGGTGATCAAGTTGCTGTCACAAGGGCCCTTGAGAGGCATTCAACATTCAAATAATAGCAAGCTCATACAATAGCATTAAAAATAATAAGATGTTTATTTTTACTACTTGTTGAGTATAGATTCCACATTTTTTGTAGAAAGTTCATCTTTGAGTTTTTGTTTTCATTTATTTTGGTTATTTGACAGCTACATTGCTAATTGCTTATATTTGCTTTATTTAATTTTTTAAATTTGGAAACATCTTTTTAGGGCAATTCTATTACAAGAAGTTACCTTTCCTTGTCTCCATCCTCATTAAGGGGTCTGAATTCTTTTATCTCTCAATTAATTGCTATATTTAGAATAATATGGATCAAAGAAGTAAGATGGGGTTGAAAGGGCAGTCTCTGCCAATGACTTTAACCATAACAATTCTCTTTGAATTTGTGGCACTCCATACAAATCTCTTCTGCCTGGCTCTTTCCTCGGCTGCTTGTGGGCAATGTGATAATCTCCACAGCTCAGGAATCATGCCACACTAGAAATGATCAGATTATAACCAAGGATTCAACTGTTAATAAAACAATGTTAATACATTTTAAGTGGTGGCATGGCCTCACTAATTTACAAGTCTCCACAAAGATCCTACTCCAAGCCCTAACTTGGCCTGTGACTTGTTAAACATAGCTAGGGTGATATTTACTATAGAGCTTAGGTTCCTCCTCCATGAACAATGTAACACAAATTACGATATCTTGAAGTCAATGAGATGATTGAGATTCTAGTTTCATATGTTCTCCCTGAGACTTCAGAAGCTTTCAGAGATTTGAAGACAACTGAGATCTTTCAACAGAGTTTCCACCATAAATTCTTTGCCACTCTCCTGGCTGCTTGTCTCTGAACTAAGTACAGGGCACTAAGGGAAGATCTTCTGAGTGGGTATGGATCCACTGGAACAAACAAAATACACCAGATGTATTTTGGCACAGCAGAGAAGAGAAGTAGAGATTCCTCTCATTCTTTTCCAGCCACCTGCTTTGTTCCCGCCTCATACTAGGGTAGCATCCACAACCCCATCTGCTCTGCTTATTGTCCTTGTCAATTGCAGCCCATAACACCTTCCCACAGACAGAGATAGAGACAGAGAGAGAGAGAGAGAAGCATTTCTCTGTAACTGTATGTTATTTGTATCTATTTTCTACTGTCCACGCAGGTAAAATGTTTCATCCAGTATTGGACAAAAGAGTGAACCTTTGTGATTGCTCTAGAGGCATCAAAAGACTACTCAGGAAGATCTTTCATAGGGTTTGGTCAATTATCATCCCTGAAATAAAATCTTGACTTTCTAGTATGTTATTGGGCTTTTGAAAGGATTTTTAAATTCAGGGACTTGGTTCCAATAATTGCTCTATTTTCTATAGATAAATTCCAGTTTGGATCAATTATTTTCTTCACAAAACCCCACAAAGTATATATTGGAGTTTGCATCAAAATTGAATATGATCTATAGTCTTAATGTTCTGCTGCACTGTTGTTTTTCAAATGTGTATCATATTCTACTAATGCAAATTGAAGAGCTTGAGTACTGAATTAGTGATCTCAATGAAGAGCTGGAGATGGCTATGTTTGCTGTAGTGTGCTGGCCATTGCAGCTGTGTTTCACTTCTCTTTTAAAGAGAGAAGAGAAAAGAGAGAGAAGCTCTCTTATTAAGAGAGCTGGCCTACAGATAAAGAAACAAGACTGAAGACTGAGCAAGGTTGCCAAGTCCTTGAGCTTCATCATCAGAAATATGGTGTTCTTGTATACAGTCATACTAGCCTGAATGTGCCCTTTCTCATCTGATCTCAGAAGCTAAGAAGAGTTGGTACTTGGATGAGACACATCATAAACTCAGAAATCTGAGGAGCCAGGCTGGGTGGTCTATCAGAATACAATCAACTGCTGGTATCAGACAACCCAGTTTATGGTGATTTAAACAACAAAAATTACAGCTAGCTCTCCCTTGTAGGCACACTGTAGCTCTCAGCAATTCCAGAAGCTGCCAGCTTCTTCCTGCCTTCCATTAAAAGGACTACTTCTAGTTTCTGTGTCAGAAGAGCAAGAAATTCCGGGGCATGTTGGTTAGAAAGAATAATATGCATGCTATAATGCTTTCTGTTAGCAAAACTGAATGTCCCATCTCTAAAATCTCGGGTGGGATCAGGTTCCTCCCAAACATTTAGAGGGCACGAAGCTAGTGGATGAGGCCATGTGGATGAGAATGAGTTGAGGTATCTAGAAAAGGAAAGGAGGAAACATTTGACACTGACAAAGCCATCAACACCACACGTTCCTGCAGTCAGCCTTGGTGGCCCTCCTCATGCATTTACTCCCTCTTGTCATGTTTTCACTTTCCCAACTGCTCAACCCTATGAAACTCCAATTTACCCTTTGGACTCAGTCTCCCTAGTGATATGCCACCCTCAGAACTGGTTTTCTGTGTGTTTTCTTGTGTTCTAAAGACCCTTAATTTCCAAGCTTATCTGAGTAAAGAAGGAATAGGAATTTGGACAAAAAAAGGAAAATTCTCTGATTTGAAAGGTGAAACTGAAAAGCAACAATGTTTGGCCATTGAACCATAACTCCCCATGACAGCGCATGATCTACTGAACAGGATCAAGTATCTCTTGTTTCTCTGAGGTTCCATCTCCTTTTGGGTTGTACTCTAGAGAATTTGTTAATAGTGACTAGGTCCCACATCTAGAATTTCTGATTCCAAAGGACAATGCAGGACCCAGGAATTTATTTGCAATGTTTATCCAAGGAATCCTGCTGCCTCTGCTCCAAGGTTCCCACTTTGAAAGCCTATAGGGCCACATATCCAATTTTGATATGTAGAACTCAAGAATTTTGATTAAAAAATACTTTGTTTTATAACTAGAACATACCAAATTATACCACGTGGTATAAACATCTTGAAGAACTCCTTAGGGCTCCTATATAAGTACAAATTATACCTACCAACCATACTTTTCAGATCCCTCCCCAGCCTTCCTTCCCAAGCCTTGGATAACTAGCATTTGATTCTCATTTCTAAGAGATCATCCGTTTGAGATACCATGGACAAGTAAGACTGTGGAATATTTGTCATTCTGGGCCTGTCTTATTTCAGTTAACATATTCTCTGGCTTCATCCACATTGCTTTCATTCTTTTTCTGGCTGAAGAAATTCCATGCAGCTGTGTACTGTATTTTCTTTACCCATTCATATGATGATGGACACTATTGTGAGTGATGCTACAATAACATAGGAGTGCAGATGTCTCTTCTACACAGCTAAGTTCATTTTCTTTGGCTATACATATAGCGAGAAGATAGATGAATGATTCAGTAACTTTACTCTTAATTTTTTCAGAAAGGTTTACATTGTTTTACATAACGTCTGTACAAATTAACAACCTTCCCTCACAGCAATGTGCAAGAATTCCAGTTTTTCTACATTCTTGTAGCACTTGTTCTCTTTAGCTTTTTTGATAGCAGTCATTCTGACTGTGGTAAAGTGGTATTTCATTAAGGTTTGGATACACAATGACTAGTAATATTGAACCACAATACCTGCTGGTCATTCCTATTTCATCCTTTGAGACTGGCCTATTTAGATAAATGTTCCTTTTTTTTTTTTTTTGGTTTTTTAATTAAATTTTTTGTTGTTTTGTTTTGCTTCTGTTGAGTTTTTCAAGTTCAATGCCATGTCAGATGTAATGTTTTCACATATGCATACTGTCTGATCACCTGCTGCGCTGAATCTGTTTTAAAACTATATGTCTAGCTTTGCCTTTTAGCTCCTATACCAAAAAATATCTTTCTCCATTCTAATTTTCTGAACCCCCCTTATGTTTATTCTAATAGTTCCATAATTTCAGGTCTTACATGTGAAAAGCCCTTTATATTTGTTGAGCTGTCCTCTAACTCACTGTGTAGCTAAAAATGACCTTGAAATTCTGCTCCTCCTCCTCCTTTACCTCCCAAGTGCCAAGATTACAAATTTATGACCCCATGCCCAGTTTCTGCATTGCCAGGGATGTAATCCAGGGCTTTCTGAGTGTTAAGCAAGCAATCTACCAATTGAGCTATGTCCCTAGGCTCCACTAAAGACTTTAATACATTTTGAATTAGATTTTTGCAACTCTGGAAACTTGGGGATTTGCCTGCATTTTTTGTAGGTAGATACCCAGTTTTCCCAACACCATTTATTGGAAAGACTGCTTTTTTCCCTGAAGTATATTCTTACCACTTTTCTTGAAAATCATAGGTAGATAGATAGATAGATAGATAGATAGATAGATAGATAGATAGATAG
>NW_026590715.1:2305624-2461993 GCF_907164565.1 Psammomys obesus | reverse complement strand
TAGATAGATAGATAGATAGATAGATAGATAGATAGATAGATAGATAGATAAAGGGTTTTAATGATAGTTTCTATTATGTTCTGTTGGCTTATGTGTTTATTGTTATGACAATAATATGCTGCTTTAATTACTGTGACTTTTTAGCTTGTTAACCTCTCCTGATTTCTTATTTTTGATCAAGATAGCTCTAGCTATTTGTTGGTTTTAGTGTCTCCATACAAACTTTAGAATTATTTTTGCTAATTCTAACAAGAATACCACCTGCACTTTGATAATATCACTTTGTGATATTGACACTTCCAATCTATGAACAAAAGATGTCATTTAATTGTCTTCTTCAGTTTCTCTCATTGATGTTTAAAATGTTTCATGATAGAGGTCGTTCACCTCATTAGTTAAATTTGTGCATAGGTACCCTTCTTAAATCTACTGAAAATCATATTTGTTTCTTGATTGCTATTTCATACAATTCACCATTAGTATTTAACAATGTGGCATTTTTCTATGTTGTTTTTATACTCTTCGATTTTGGTGAATTTATTTAGCATATAAATAGCTTTGGGGGTTTCTATATGTAAGATCACAACATATGAAAACAGTGACATTTGACCTTTTTTTCCAATTTGGATGTGTCCTAAGTAGGATTATTTTGAATAAAATGGTAAGTGTTGCCAGGTATGGTTGTGCATGACTGGAATCTCAGCATTCAAGTAGCAGAAAATTGAGAATGCAATGTCAATTTGTGCTACATAACATGACCCTGACTAACAATAACAATAATAGCAACAAACCACCAAAAGAATAAATGGTGAAAGTAAGCATCCTTACCTTATTGTACAGACCTTAGAAAGAATGTTTTCATGTAAGTTAATGCTAGTTTATCAAGAAAGGCTTTGTGATATTGAGTATGTTTTTTTTTTGGGGGGGGGCAATTTGATCAGTGTTTTTATCATGAAGTAATGTTGGATTTTATCATATGCCTTATTTACATTCATATGGTATTTATACTTTCTCTGTTGCTGTGGTTTACCATGTTTGTTACTTTGCTATTAGAAGTTTCATATGATTATGGTCGATAGTCTTCTGAATACACTGTTGAACTCATGTGCTGATGCTTTGTTGAGGATTTTTACACCTGTGTTTATGAAAGGTAATTGGCTTGTAGGTATTTTTTTTTGTTTGGGGTATTTATCTGGTTTTGGAATTGTGGCATTAATAGCTTCATGTGACGTGTTTAGAAAAATTCCTTCTTCCTCTGCTTTTTGAAATAGCTTAAGAAAACTGGTATTAATTCAACCATGAAATCATATAGTCCTTAGCATTCCTTTGATGGGGCACATTTATATTACTTTTTCAATCTCTCCACTTGCTATTGGTCTTTTCAGATTTTCTATTTTTTCATGATTTTGCATTGGTAAGATATATATGTCTACTAGGAATTTGTCTGTTTTCTAATTTACCAAATTTCTTGCCATATAGTTATTCATAATAATGCCTATTCTGTATTTCTGTGGTGTTTATTGTAACATCTTGCATTTCATTTCTGATTTGATCTGTCTCTCTTAACATACCTAGCAGTCTGTTTTGTCTTCTTTTAAATTATTGTTGTTGTCATTGTTATTACTGTGTGTCCATGATGTGAGGAAGTACATGCTACAACACATATATAAGTTAGGTAACACCTTTGTGGAGTGGGTTCTTTCCTTCCATCTTTACTTGTGTTCCAGGGATTGAACTCAGATCACTAGGCTTTCATAGCAATCTCCTTTACCAACTGAGTCATCTCACTGTCTCTCTTTTATCTTTTCAGAGAGCCATTTCTTTGTTTCATTTAGATTTGTTTCATTTAGATTGCATTTTTTTAAATCTCCATTTCTTTGGGGTTTTGTTTTGTTTCGTTTTTAGTTTGTTAGATTTTCATTCTCAGAGTTTTCATTCTTTTCTTCTAAATTTAGGTTCAGTGAATTTTAGCTTTTCTAATTCCTTGGAATGCAGTATTGGAGATCCTTCTCTTTTTGATGTGGGTGTTGATTGTTAAAAATTTCCCTCTTGGTAATGCTTTTGTTGTATCCTATAGGTTGGATCTTTATTTTTACATGCTTTAAGAAACTTTAAATTTTCTTTTTCAGGGATTAAGAGCACTGCTTTCCCTTCCAGAAAACCTGAATTCCACTTCTAGCACGCACATGGTAGCTCAAAACCATCTGTAACTCCAGTCCCAGGGTATCTTAGGATCTCCTCTAACTCTGTGGGTATTCCATATATGTGGTGCATGGATATACACTCATTCATATATATATATGAATGCTGTATATACATGCGTGTATAACAATAATAATAAATGGAAAAGTTTTTATTTCTTTTTAGAATCATAGGGTATTCAAAAATAAGTTATTTAATTTCCACATGGTTACAGACTCTAATGTTTCTTTTTTCTTTATTTCTGACATTTTTGCAGTGTGATTATAAAAAAATGTATCCAGTATAATTTCAGTTCTTTTAAATTTGAGTCTTTCTTGTTTTAATGCATATTGTATTATCTATACTGTTCAATGTTTTATTATTAAATCTATCTTACATAATAGTCTTCACAGAGAAAAATGTGTATTCTGTAGCTATCAGAATGGCATGTTCTACAGATATATATCTGTTAGGTCCATTTGGTCTCAGCTGAAATTTAACTCTGCCATCTATTTCTTGATTCTCCATTTGGATGATCCACCCACTGCTGAAAGTAAAGTCTTAATGTCTCCAATTACTATTGTATTGAAGTCTCTCTCTTCCTCCAGGTATATTCAAATTTGAATTACACATTTGTATATTCAGATATTCATGGCATGTGTCCAACAGCTTTCTCTACCAAAATACTGGAGACAACCCAAATGAGGAGAGATTTCAGTCCATAGTGGCTTGGCCCCAATGTTTTGTGCCTAGAATGAACCTGAACATCACAGTGAGAGTGAATGGTGGAACAAATCATCTCGTGTTCCTTTGACTAGAAAACTAAATCTAGACAAATTGAGGCCAAGGCCTTCAAACACCTTCAAAGACAACTCTCTCTCTCTCTCTCTCTCTCTCTCTCTCTCTCTCTTTCTTTCAATAACCTAGGTTCCTTTAATTATTCCCTACCTCCTAAAGATTCTATTAACATGATGGTCTGGAGACAGAGCCTTCAACTGATGAGTTTGGGTGCTAATGAGATATTAAAATCCAAACCCCTTAGACACTACCAAATACTTTTCCTTTGTCTCTTTTTACTGTTTTGGATTTTAAATCTATTTCTTTTTTACATAAGAATGGCTGCTTTTGTGGAATCCATTTTACGTGAAATTTTTTTATATCATCCCTTCATTTTTAGGATAAGTGTTTTCTTAAAGATAAATTAGTTTATTTTTACCAATATATGATTAGGTCTTTCCTTTTTATGTGCCTAGTCACTCTAAGTGTTTTCATTTGATAATTTTATTCATTTACATTCAATGTAATTATTGGTATGTAAGATCTTACTATCACTGTAATTTATAGTTATTTTATAATCATATTGTAGCCTAGTTTCCCCATCTCTCACAGTCTTCCTTTGTGGATAAGCAAATTATTCCAGTCATGTGTTTGATCTCTCACTTATAATATTTGAGTTTCTTATTATACATATTTGCCTTGTGGCTACCATGAGACATATAAAAATCATTTATTTTGTAAATGTTAGCAACTTAGTGTGGTTGTAAAGATGACAACAGAATCCAGAGTAAGAGAAAATATTCTAATAAGAACATTCTCCATGTACACTTGCTTTCTCCACATGCTTCAAATCTTTGATACTCCACTTTATGGCTCTGTGTATTGTTCATTTTTAGTATATTAATGTATTTACATTTTTCATTTTTGCTTTAGTATTTATTCTAAGGCTATGAATAATTTATGCACTATGATTACAGAATTAGATAATTATCAATTTCTATAATTATTCTTTCTTGTGAGTTGGATTCCTTCCCATGTTGAGTTTTCACCCATTAGTAGCTTTTGCTTTAGTGTTTGCTTGTGTAAAAGGTCTCAGCTTCTGCTTGGAAATGTGTTAATCCCTCCTCTAGAACAGAAAGCTCTACTAGGTATAATATGCTCAGCTAACAGATTTTCTTCCCTTTAGAATTATAAACATTCCTTCACCATTTGAGACTTTGGTTATAAGATAGCAGTAGACAGAGTTGAGGTAAATTTGACAGGAGCTATTTGGCGTTTCTCTACCTGTAATACTTGAACCCTCTGCTAGGCCTAGAAAACTTTCTAGTATTATTACCCCTTTATATAAGCTGTCTACTCCTTTGCCAATCTCAGGTGTTTCTTGAACACCCAAATATTTGCTCTCTTCTTACAGTCCCAAAGTTTTCACAAGATTTCTTCATTCCTTTTCATTATTATATTCTCCAACTGCCTATTTTTAAGTCTTGAAAGATGACTTGACTTTCTATCTTGAAGCTGACTAGTGTTTTCTTAAGTGGTTTTTGTTTGTTTGTTTGTTTGTTTGTTTTTTGCTGAGTGTATTTTTCAGCTCAAGAATTTATTTTAATTTTAATTGATCTCATCCTTTGTTAAGTTTCCTTATTAGATTGTTACCATCTTTTATTTAATCTCATTGAGTTTCCTTTATACAGCTGTTGTAAATGCTCTATCTGAAGCTCTATCCTGTACCGATTACTATCTGATTAGATCTGTGCCTTATTTTCAATACTAAATTAAGTTATGCTTTATGCTTGTTTATTGCACATGGCATCACCTTGGCATTGGCACTGATGGATTAGTTATTTATAACAACTTTAGTTGTTCCTATCTTAAAAGAAATTCTAAGCAGGCTGCTTATTTTCTCAAAGCCTGAAGTTATTTCAACTGCTTCAAAACTGGATAACATCCAGGCCCAGATTTGCTGAAAGTCTGCTGTTGGTGTATTGTCAACTTTTTCTTAGTACTATATAGCAATCCACATACTGATTTGTCTCAAGTACATTACTGGTGTTTCTTAAGAAGGAACAGATGAGTGAACTAGAGAGCTGGTGCTGCTGGTAAAAGTGCTTGTTATCAAACACGACAACCTGAGTTCAGTTACCAGGTCCTGAATGATGAAAGGAGAGAACTGATTCTCACAGGTTTTCCTGCGATCTCTGCACATGTGCTGTGGCATGAGCACACCGCCACACATGCATATGCATGTACACAAAATTTATTTGAAAATGTAATATAAAAGAGTGATGAAAGAAAAGGAAAGTACGATGAAAAAATAGTCTGTCTCGGGAAATTTCTCTCTGGAACCAAGATACACCCAAATATGTCTCCTGTAGTTATTGGTCTATTACTATACACTAGGATTCTGCCTGGTTCCAGGAAGTCTTGTGGATGGCCCAGGATTTGGGCTATTTATTACATCATGTTATGTCATACCCCAACCCCACAACATGCTAAAATCATCATAACTCCAAGGTAGAACCAAAAACCACACTTCTGTGATCCATCTATTATTGAGGTAGACACATGTTCCCACGTGGCTGCAACTCACTATAGGCAATGCTATCTGGAATAGATATCTGGCAGGCTGAAGCCATGCATCTTCTCCTAGCACTGGAGCTATTCCAAAGTCTCTGTCCACAGGCCTTTAGGATATGCCCACTATTAAGTTTCATCAGCCTAACAAAATTTGATGATCAAGTTTAATTCCTAATACCCTGATCTACCTCTAATGAATCAGATGTTGGGCCTTTCTCTGTTGCCTAAGGGTAAGATGGTATTGTGAAAGTAGGGTCCATTGTTCACTTAGGATAATGGCAACTAGGTTACATCTGAGGCTCACAGTAAAGACCTATGTTATCTTCTGTGGAGGTGATCAGTTCCATACCTCAGATGGAATTATGGTAAACCACAGATCTGCCCCTCCTGGGATACATATCTGTGCCTAGTGCCGTGGGTTCGAAAGGCCATCTGGAAATGCTGACTTGGAGATAAATATGCTGGCCAAGGTTGGGGGATGGCTGTTATTCAGTATTTTTTGTTGCACACTCTATCGGCTGTCACCACAGTATTAACGTGGTTGTAGTAGTCCACAGGTCAATAAATGGTAACTTTGCTATAAGCATGCAGGAGTGTCCTCCAGCTTCTCTAGGGAGAACCTAAGGAAACAAATACCACTGTGGAAAGTAGAGGTTGAATGGCAGAGATCAAAGGTCGTGGGGAGGAAAGTGAGACACCAAGACTACAAAGGCAATTGGTAAGAATATAACCCTGAATATAAGGATGGTGGTACAGTGGTTCTTCTAATCCAAGCCTACATCATGAACTCCAAAGTGTCAACTGTGTCAGTTACTAACTGCCAGTGAGAAACAGAGTAACATTGAAAGATCTCAGTGCTGGAGACTGTCTGCTCCTCTCACTCAGGGCCTTTGCTTACTCACAGTTCCTGCTTTCACTAAAATATCCATAGAACATTCATATCCTAGGTCCACCTTCTCTGTTTACACTCCCGGCTTTCAAAACAGGGAAAATGCTTGCTGTTGGAACAAATGAATTATGATAAAATACATTGTTGTGGTCTAGAATGAGGAGTGTTGAATTCTAGTCTGCTCTGATACAGAGAAGGGACTTTTCCTGCTATGAGTACCAGTGTCCTCACTGCATTAGTCAGTTTTCTACTGCAGTAACAAGTACCTGAACTAATGAAACAAGAAAGACAGACCATTATCACTATTGTGAAGATTCTAGTTCATGGCTATGTGACCCCATTGCTTTGGGCTGAAGCACAGCACAGCATGGCAGGAGATAGGAGAGAGGCCTTTGCACTTGCACTTCATAGCCAGTTGTAAAAACGAGAGAAAAGAAACATATTCCACAGGTCCCTAAAATCTCCCATAACATCCATCTCTGAAAGATCTACCAAATTCCAACAGTAGCCAAGATAAAAACTAAGCCTTAGTAAAAAGAACTGAGATTGAGAGCTGGAAGCAACCATTGTTGCTCAGAAGAAGGTGTTCTAGAATTCTAAACCTAAAGAGGGCCATATGGTAGCAAAAAGTGCTCACTGGGATCTTGCTGACTCTCCCAATCTGGCTTCATCTTGCTTGACTACCTGGAACAAACAGTATGACTCCTCCTTTGTCTACAGAGAACGATGCCTGAATGGATGAACTAGTACTGCCATTCACATTAGAAAAGGAAATAGGAGAGGTCTGAAGGAAGAGGCAGAGGCAAAGTATTCACTGGAAGTAGGAAAAAAAAGGATTACAAGCAGCAATGACAAAGGAGTCACAGAAAACTAGCCACTTTAGGTGCCTGTGGATATTCCATCAGTTGATTGGTATTGCAGACCAGAACTTAGAGAGCCAGCACCAGGCACATTGCAAAAGTCATGGTCATAGTGTGCAGACTTCAGGTACACAACTCCAAGTTTCATGCCCCCATCCCACGCCTACTGCACCTGGAGTAGCTCCAGAAAGACAAATGATTTATAGCAGAAAATAACAAAGTAACTTTTGAAACTCTAAATGATGTGGCTTTTCCTAAACTTGGGTTGTCCCTTTGAAATAGCAATTTACTACTGCCAGGACCCTTGGTTTACTGTAAAGGGAATCTGTTGTAGAATGTGTACAGTAGATGTGAACGAAACTGTAAAATAACCACCAACAACCAGGGGAAGAAATAAAACATCGAAAATATCCTAGAAGCTTCCTAAGCACACTCTTTTCTGAGAGAGCACACCTAATGCTGGGTTCCCAGAGACAACTCCAGAAGCAACTCTACACTCTGGGGAGTTAGGACCAAACTGTGTTGTCCATCCACATAACCAGCTTCGGTCTAGACTTCCATATATGCTCCTCACACAGGCTTATTCAGTTTGATATTAGGACCCTGTGGGCTTTTTAAATGTGCTTCTGTTGCTTTTTGATTTCAAGAGTGATCTGTTCTTTTGGAACTGAACTTTGAAAATGTGGAAAAGTATTTTTAAAAGCCCACAAACCTCAAGGGATGATAAAATATGTAAATATGAATATATAATAACCCAAAGATAACTCCTACTAGCATACTGGAATACAGAATTTCGTTTTTTCTTTACAGAAATATATTTCGCATTATTATATTGCTATTAACCTGCATATATAACTTTTCCTCCTCTATTATGAAACCTGGCCTGGCTATGGAAAGGTATGGATGATCTATATGCACTAAGTTAAAAAAGAAGTGAAAAGTAGAAAACCTGTATTCATGGATCTGCTGGAGACACAAATGGTGACCCTAGTATGTCCCTCCTGATCACAGTCCACCCACCACAAAGGAATCCTCACTATCCTAACGCTAAGATAATAATTTTCATTCTTTTCTAGACTAGTTTCACCACTTACTAATGGGATATTTTGCTTTTGTTCTTTGATAGGATCTCATTCTGTAGCTCAGACTAGTCTCAGACTCATGGCAACCCTCTTTACTCAGACTCCCAAGTGCTAAGAATCACAAACATGTGCCACCATGCTCAGCTAAAAGAAGTCGCAGGACACTTCTAGCTGGGTGCCTCCATAGGAACGAAATCTGGGTGGCTTTCCTAGTACTCCTTTGTCTGCAGCTTCCCTTTAAGGGAAATTAAGAGCTAACTTCCAACCTCCATGCTGGGATGTGGAGCAACACTGTGGACAGAGTGCTAGGCTTTCAGAAGAGATGAGACCAGCAAAGGATTAAGCCCCATCTCTGCCAGGATTGTGGAGAGACACACACCTGGGAAGGCAGAGGCCTGCTTATTACTTCAACACCTTTCAGCTCACACAGTTTCTGTTGGCCGCCTCCCCATCCCACTGAACACCCAGAACCAGAGTGTCTGATTCTCCTGTTCTAGAGCATGCTGAAGATTTCACCACATAGACCAAGTAGCTCTGTTATTTTTCCTTCTGCTGACTTGTGGTTCACCTTCTTTGAAGAGTAATCAGTCTGCTTTGCTCTGACTGAGTGGTTTTTCTTTGAGGGGTTTATTTGGTGGTAGTGCTGATATTGTTTACAAATGTGGTCTGGCTATGCACTCAAATTGCCCTGGGACCCTGGGTCTAGCAGTCTTCTCACCTTTATTTTTCTTCTGTACTAGTTATAGTACCTACCTGTCCAGGTCTGCATTTTATATCTTCACTAATTATGGTACTGTTATCTCCTCTTTTCTCCTCCCTTTTCTGGTGGGAATTTGGTTTTAAAACAAAATCAAACATATAAGCTTGCTGTAGTTTCATGGATCTCTGGGAGGGAATGAATTTAGATGCATGCATTAGATTCACTGTTTAAATCCGGAAGTCCCCAAAGGAAATCCTGCCTCTCCCTTCCTTAGTTGTCTGAACTTGACTGTCAATTGGATGGCTCCCCTGGAAGCCCAGGGGCTTAGAAGCCATGCTCGCTCTGTCCAGCAGGGAGACATGAGGGAGCATGAAATTGGAAGAAGACCTTATTTCATATTGAAGCACAATGATTAGAAGCCTAGATTTAAAAAAAAAAACAAATCAGGCCTTGGCTCAGCCTCCACCTTTCCTCCTTGCTTTCCACAAGTTTTTGAGCAAGCTGCAATCAGGAGAGAAAGAGTTGGCATTCAATTTTGAACCTGGCTGACTGGAAGACTCCTGTGTACTATGTGCATGTTTTCTGCCTCTTATTTAATGGGGAACAGAAACTGCACCACATAGCCTAAAACTGTGATCCAAATATATTTGATCTGCCAGAGGTTTCTAGATGTAAGAGCAATCTATTGTTACATGTGAGATACACTTAGAGGATGGTATCCCTTCCTCTGCTTCACGGGGATTTGTGTTTTGACTGGGGGTTGTAGTGTTTTTTAAAGCACCTCCTCCTATCTTGCTGCACCTGACAAATTAAGTAGTTCCAGGCCACTCATAATTGTACTACTGAAATAGGGCAGTCCCACGGCATTGAGGCATCTGCTATAGTTGGTTCCATGTACCATCTGCAGACCTTTCTGCCTGATGAACTGCTAAAAGCACTGTAAGCAAATGCTAATGTTTGATGGAGGTCCACTTCTTTGTGTTTTTTTCTCTTTGTTGTCTGAGAATTTCATACATGTACATTTGAGCACATCGATCCCCATTTCATGACCTCTAATTTCCACCGGCCCCTCAATTATTTTTTTCTTCACAATTTATTCATTATATATCCCAATTGAAGCCCCCTTCCTCAACTCTCCTCAGTCCCACCCTCTTTCCCTTTTCCCTTCATCCCTTTCCACTGAAAGGGGGAGTTCTCCACTATTGTTATCAGCCCATAGTTTAAGTCTCATCAGGACTGCTTGGATCCTCTTCCTCCGTGACCTGGCAAGGCTGCATCATCAGGTGCGATTAGAGAGTAGTCAACTGAGTTAATGATAGAGGCTGCCCCTGATCCCCTCTCTCAGAGATTCACATGGAGACTGAGCTGCCAATTGGCCACATCTGAGCAGGTGGTCTAGGTCCTCTCCATGTATGGTCTTCCGTTGGTACATCAGTCTCTACAGGACCCCCTGAGCTCCGATCTTTTAATTTTGTTGGTTTCCTTGTGGGGCTCCTTTCCCCTCCATTTCCCTCTAATGCCACCCCTTTCTTCCTCCAAAAGACTCCCTGTGCTCTGCCCAAAGTCTGGCTGTGAGTCTCAGCATCTGCTTCTATCTCCTGTTGGGTGAATCTTTTCAGGGCACCCTATATTGTAGACTCCCATCCTGTTTCCTCTCTTCCACCGCTTCTGGTGTCTATCCTGTTTGCCATTCTGAATGATATTTAAGTACACTCCCTAGGGTCCTCCTTAGTGTTTAGCTTTTTTAGGTCTGTAGATGGCTGTCCTATATTATATGGCTAATATCTGCTTATTAGTGAATCACATACTCTTTTTTTTTAAACCCAAAAAGTCCACTTGGTATTGCCTCCATGTGCATGCATAGGACTTACATAGGTCTTGTGTATGTACTCACAGCTGCTATGAGCTCATTTGTGTGACTCTCCTTTTATGTTTTGAATATTTTGTTTTACTATAGTCATCCTCTGCCTTTACTTTTATAATCTTCCACCTAGAGGTTTAGGGGAAGGAGTTTGATACAGACTTCCCAAATAAGTCTCTGTACTCAGAGTCTCTTATTCTCTCTTAACAAGTTGTATGTCTCTGGGTTAATAACCATACATTGCAAAACGAAGCTTCTCTGATGGGACTTAAGAAATGTACTAATGTATGCAAATAAAAATAAATTAGGGGACTATTTATGCCCAGTTATCACACTAATTAATTTAAGTTCTCCCCCAGGGTCTATGACCTAGCTAACCATGGGGTTTTAGATCAATTATTAACAGCACTGGGATAGTTTAACCTTAAAAGTCCTTAAATCCAATCAGCAAGTATTTGTGCTACACTATAACATTTGTGCCACTATTGTACAAGTTAGTGTGTCTTGCCAGGCCACTTGCTATTGGAGCTCACAGCATATAGAGTTGAGTGAGATTACTGATTCCTTTTCTCCTCTAGTAGCATGCATAGCACTTTCCAGCTTATGTATGCTACTCAGTAAGGATGAAGCTTCCAGGTCAGTTCCAGCTTGATTTTTCCAGGTTCTATAACTCAGGTATATAGTGTCTTACAGTGGGGTCTTACCATCCACTTCTGATGAGTAACAAAGAGTAATGGGGATTGCCAGTAATGATTGGAAGTCCTTAGGATCTCACTGACCAAAAACTCAAAAAGAAGCAACCCATTCCTGGCATTGAGCCTGTGTTATCCATAAGTGTCATTTCCCCATGTTTTAGGTAACTCCATTTGAACTCCATATATGTGTGTGTGTGTGTGTGTGTGTATGTATGTATATATATATGTATATATATATATGTATATATATATATATGTATATACTTTACTAATCTACGGTAGTGGATTTTCATACAATTTATTCAAAGGTCTTTCATGTTAGTTGTCCCTCCCATATCCTCCCTCTACCTTGCCTTCCCATACCCCATCTCACTCAAATATTTTTGCTCTATTATTTCTTGTTTCTACTTTGCATCACCTGTGTTCTATTCATTGAAGGGCTCTCCTATGACCCCTTACTAGTTTCATAATATCTATAGGTAAATAAAAGTCCATTCCTTAAGTAATTTCATCATTAAACTGTTTTAAGACATTAAGTTACAGAGGATTCCTAAGAAACTAAAACAAATAAACAAAACAAAACAAAAAAAAAAAACAACAAAACCGAACAAACCTTTCATTCTCTGTGAATAAGCCCAGTGTCTGGCTTTTACAGTCTTATCAAGGAATAAGGCAAGTTTCAGAACCTGAAAAATATGTGTATATCAGGATTTTTCAAACTCTAATGTTTGAAAACATATTTGTAGTCTTACCTATAATCCAAGCATTATGGAGGTAGAGTCTGGAAGATCAGGAACTCAAGGTCCTCCTCAACTACATAGTGAGTTCAGTAAGTTTGAGGATAGTCTGGGACCAATAAGAACTTGTTTCTATAAAACTTCTATATAATAGTATTCAGAGTTATCAAGGAGCTAAGCAAGTAGGCATGAAGAATTGTGAACACTTCAAAATCATAGTTCTCCTGTCTCATCCTGATGAACTTGCTACAAAGACAAATAGAACTTGATGAGCTCACTGAGCTTGCTAGCTGGGACAAATATCAGAAGAGCAAAATATGCTTGACCTTGAAAGGGGATTGCTGGCCTATAAATCTTAAATAGATGTGTGTTAATTTTAAAATATTGAAAATAGCTAGTCCTTTTCTTATTGCCATATTTAAATATGTAGAACTTATTCTTAAAATGGCTGGAACCTCCCCTGGAACCATGCCTGTACTCTTACTATAACACTTCCAATTCAAGGCTTATTTTCTGTAACACAGTTTAGCAACTTAGTACATGCTACATGTGGATTTGGGAATGAATCAAACCCATGTCCACATCTTGCTTTGGTACTAAATAGCTGTGTGACTTTGGGCAACTTAGTTAATCTCTCTGGGCCTCCATATCCTTACCTGAAAAGTAAAGACTATAATAGCCCCTACCTCATAGACAGCTATTTGTAAGGACAGAGTGAGATCAAATGTTTAAAGCCATTGAGTTAGTTAGTTCCAGGAGCTTAGTAAATGTTCAATAAATTCACCAGTGTAGTCTTATTGTTATTTCAAATAATATATGTATAGACCATACATCTATAATAGATCATCCATTGGAAATAGTTCTCCAACATAGGTGCCCACTAAGTGTTTCTTGTAGTGAATTGAATGCATCCAAATGTTTAGCTTTGATTTAGGGAGTGAACATTCCCCTTTCCCCTGGCCTTCTGGGGTGGACAAATTAGACCACTTATAGTTCAAAGATGAAAACAAGAGATACTGCTTAATACAGAAAAACAGAATGGCTCCCCATCATGCAGCTTGCCCCATCCTCTGAGACATGACAGCTGCTAACTTGTGTGCTTGTCAGTGTGTCAAGGCTCTACTAGCCACCTACTTGAGTTTTGAAGCCTTTGCTAATGTGGGCATCAAGAAAAGGTTATTTTAATTGCCTTATCTGAAGAAACTGGAGTATGCATTTCACACCTCCTTGTCTTGTAAAAAAAAATGGCAAGGAAGCTCACACCCACTCTAGAACCAGAACCTTAAGGCCCTGCTGGGGTCTGGTGCAGTGAGGACTGTAGTTCAGGGAATGGTCGAGAGGAGGCACATGCTTAACTGGTCTTGCACTCACCTCAGCATGTCTGCACACTAGTGCCTACAAACTATGGTTAAACTCTGTGTTCTGTTGTGAGCGTGGGTTGGGGGTGGGAGGAATCCCAATATGCCAAGGTCATTGTCAATGAACCACCTACCTGATTTAGCTTTATTTCTGCTTCTAACAAGATAGTCATTGCTTAAGGAGGGACATCACTCATATGGAATCCTTTTATGGGAATTAAGTATTCCCCCAAACCAACCAAAATACATTAAAAATTTGTTGGTATTCTAGGGAGGAGGACACGCTACACAGTAAGTGCATTTTCTGTGGAGAGAGACTGTATCTTCTTACTGATCCTCAAAGGAGTCTATGATCCATAGTAAGCTAAAAGCACAAAGATGTTTAGTTTTGCTTCCCCCAGACCAGTTGATGTGTATAACCACAACAGTCAAAGAACCCAATTAGTTTGTCAGGGCAGTGACAAAATCAGTCAGAAGCCTTTTGTGGCTAAACAGCTGATGGATTGTTCAATCGGTTGTTGTAGACTCATGTAGACAAAGCCTGCAAGCTTGGGGAAGCCAGGTCTCCCCGGGTCAGCCTCGGGCGACAGCCCCCATCCCGCCATGCCCGAGGAAGTGAGTCCTTCCTGCCTGGCAGCTCCTTTGCTCATGAGCTGGCCCGAGTCACCTCCTCGTGCAACACCTCAGAGGCAGCCCCTTGGGGCAGCTGGGATCCGAAGGCCTGGAGGCAGGTGCCTGCTCCACTACTGCCTAGCTGCAATGCTGCAGGTAAGTCACTTTCCCCTGTGCCTCGCTTTCCTCATATGTCAGCTGGGGCACAACCCCCTGCTCAGCCTGCCTGCCTGCCTCACAGGGATTGGGAGGAACTCAGGAGGTGACAGCTCTGGAAAGTAGGCCCTTTGCAACCCACAGGGCTCTGTGCAACTATGAGGGATTTCTACTACCTTCTAGACTACTTTCTTCTTTAACATTCTTTGGCAAAGTAACGAAATCAAGCAAGCAGAGTAGTCCAAGCACCTTAGCCTTACCTCTAAAGAGTTGGAGTTTGCCAGGACAATCTCTCCCATTGACACCTATCTTCTAGCACCTCATTTGCTTATTTTCCTGCCTGCTTGCCTGACTCTGTGTCCAGACTGTCAGAGTACACCTCCAAATCTCCTACCCCATGTCTGTCTGTCTGATACCTAGGAGGAATTCAGAAAATTCACGGACTCCATATCCTGACCGTATTCTCCTATGGGTTCCACACCCCATACCATTCTTTGGCCTCACTCAGGACTCCTTCTCCATAAGTAGACAGCTGGGTCACCCCATTAAAGGGAAGGCAGTCAGGGGAACATGTTTCAGTGTTTATGCCAAGTTTACCAAAGCTATCTGAGTTTAGCTTAACCTCTCTCAATTCTAGAGTCTAAAAGAAATGACTTGGCATGCCTCAGAGTCCCATTAGTGGCCATGAAAGCAAGGTGATAGATACAAGCCTTGGCAGAAGATTTCATTTGAACCATAGAGTTATTGTTCTGAGGCATGAAATATCAATGCCCACAGGATGTCTGCCCTATCTGTAGAAGATGGTCATCAAGCTGAAAGAACCTCCAGATATTCTGGCCTTTAATGGAAATTCTGTTTTAGTATTCACAGCTTTGTTTTCTTTATCCTGTGTGCCCTGGCCTGGAAGAACAAGCCGTGCTTTCCAGTCAAGGGCTATTGATTTCTCTCTCCCTCAGAGTCCCAGCACTGCTTAGCTGCCCCCTCTTCAGTTGAAACCAGAAGAATCTTGTCCAGCCCAAAGCTCCCAGGGAAACTGGATGACTCCTCAGGAGACTCCATCCACTATGAATATTGCTTTCACCTGGCCCTGCCCAGTTCTTCCTTGGCCTCAGATGCCACATGAGAAGATTTCAGTTAGCTTACCTGAGAAGATTTCTGTTAGCTTACCTGGCAAATTCCTACTACCAATATTACTAATTCTCTGTGCCTGAGGCCAGTGCCTTTCATCCTGGGGTGAAGGCTCAGTGAGATCTCTACTTTGAGAGCTAGGTTTACATTCCCTCTCAGTCTCTAGGAACTGCAGCCAGTGGGTCAGGGTGAGCCAGAGGTTTTAGGCACTGCAGAGACAGAAGAAATACAGGTCTCTTCTGTCTGGGGATCATCCCTAGCATTTAAATCAAACACTGCAGGTATCAGCCAGCCCTGAAAACCACCAAGACCAGGTAAGAGGGCCTTCATAGACCTTGGTCAAGGGCAAAGATACCCTTAAGGTACAGATGAGCCACACAAAGCTCTGTCATTTACTTGTGATAACATTTCTTTTGTGAAGCTCTCAAGGATGCTTTAGAATGCTCTAAGGGTAGCTCCAGCACTGTAAGTGAAGCTGGCATCCATTTATGCAGAGGGACAAGGAATGACCTCAACAGGCCAACACAACCCTGGGTCTTGCCAATAAAGAAATCGTATAGCATATCTGGTAATAGTATGACATGAAGGCGCTGCTCATGCCTGTCAACTAGGTGTCCCGTCACCTTGCCATTGTGCCTTTAAAAGAGAACCTAACTCCAATGATTGGCTTGTGTCTTGCCAATAGATAGATATATTCAGTAACAATCTCATGATGAGGGTAGCCTGGCCCTCAGCACAGCAAACATAAATATTTGTAAGCTGACTGCTGAATGGAATGGTTGAGTTACCCTGTAAGCCTTATTTTCCCATGTAGTCCTCAAGCAGAAGGATTAGGGAACCTCAGGATCATGAGCAGGGGGTAGTCTGGCTTCCAATGTCTACAAAAGTAAATGCTATTCCTTGTGTGGTAATAAACAAGCTATACCAGAGTTCATTAACCTTTGGGACAAATAGCTGAGTGCCTTCTTAGCTTAGTAGGCTGGCTTCAGTAGGGAACACACAAATGGCAGAGCCTGTTGCAAGAGCAGGTGGGAAGTGCCTTGTAGGGAAAAAAAGCAATGACCTTCTCTCTTTCTCCCTTTCCTTTCCCTTTTCCCCTTGCTCTTTTTTCCCCAAATTCTCTCTCTCTCTCACCTCCCCTTTTCCCCCTCTTCTCCCTCCTCCTCTCTCTTACTTCTCTCTCTTTCCTTCCCCCATTCATCACAGTCTCTTTCCCTTTCCTCCACTCTTCATCCCTCTTGACCCTGTTCCCCCTTTTTCCCTCCTTCTCTTCCTCTTCCTTTCCTCCCTTCTCCAGTACTCTATTTCCCTAGAAGATCACACAGGGTGGGTAACTTTTGTCCAAATGAAGCAAAAACCCAAGGACCTTTTGTGTGACATTTGCCCAGTTCCTGCTGGCTCCAATGACCCTACCTTCATGTTGGAGAATCCCTTTGTACATCTGTTGAGCTGGTCACACCTGGGGCCCACAAGTAACACTCAGATGCTGGCTAGAGCTTATGTAGCCGTATCTCACTTCTGGCAGGCCCTGTGCTAAGAGCTGTATTAATAGGCAATGGCAGCATTGGAGAAACCAAGGCCTTTTGCCTCTTTTTTAATTGGCACATAAGTCAAGGCGCTATCATCCCAGAATCCCCAACTGGTGCTTTCTAGCTTCTTGGGTATCAGTATGAAGCTTCCAGAAAGGCAGGACCTGTTAGTGAATGTGATTTAAGTGGAGCTGGGAAAGGGTGTGACAGAGGAAGAACTGGGGTCTTAGTTACCTGAGACTATCTGCTAGCCCCAGCCCTAGGGTTCCTAGCTTAGCCACTGGGAAAGAAATAGTCTTGGGCTCCCATATGGCCTGCTAGTCAGTGTCTTACAACAAGATCTGTATGACAATTACAGCTCTGGAAACTTGACTCATTTAATGACCCTTCCATATGTGCTTAGGAAAAGCCACCAGAACTGCCTGGGCTATCCTTCACAAGAGGGGCTGCAAGTGTGTACTGTCACCAAGCAGTAATTCTCAGCCACCATTTCCTCCTGGTCTCTGAAACCATTTGTCATTTCCTGTTTTCTCCATTTTCCTATGGTTCTAATTGTCAGTGTCAAACGGCAACAACTGTTTTCTTGGGGCTTATCTTTGTAGCACATTGATTCAGAACAAAGGATGGGAGCCTCGTCTGCAAAACAAAGGAAGCAGCCTCCTCTGGAGGCCTGGATAAGAATGCAGGCGCCTTCAGCCAGGGACAGCAGGACTTTGGTGAGAGAAGTGGGCTTCAGGGCAAACAGCCAGCCCATGGAGGACACTCAGACTCAGGGGGCCTACAGAGCTGGCTGTCAGCAACTGGGCAAGCACAGAGGCACTGTTAAGCTTTAGCCAGATATCCACCAGCCACTTTGGAGGTTCTAGAATGTATGCTTCCCTGGACAAAGACTTCCCATCACCCTATTTATCCTTGTGAACCTGGCCCAAGTCTACAGTGTTCTCTCTTATCTGGTAGACCAGGTGGGCTAGGATGGCATCCTTTGACTGCTGCCTCAAGTCAGCCTTTCTTTCCATCCATCTTCCCCTTTGCATTTTTCTTCCCTACTCTGATTTCTGCTGGGTCACACTCTTGGTCTCCATCTGCCCCTGCCTCTACCCACAAACAACAACATTGTGACTTGAAAAGTAATGACGTAAACAGGATGGAATCCAGGTGAGCTGGGACATCAGTGGCCATGCAGGCAGAAGTGAGTAGTGCAGTACATCCACAGTTAAAAGGCATTGCACTTGCTAGCCAAGTTGTTGTGGAGAGTCATTTAATCTCTTGAACCTCACATGTCAGTTCAGTAATCTGGGGACTGTAGATCTTTCCTGGTATTCTTAGGAGGAAAAACAGAAGTGAAAGAGCCATCTTTAGAAGTGGCCACCCGCCCAGAGAATCTTTAGCCAGATTCTGATAGACTGGCCTGGGCTGGACATGTGACCCACTCCTCTGGGTTATGACCTCAAGACAGGAAACAGTGGGTGTGAAGTGCTCAGGATGGTAAAACTGATGCACCCCAACCAACTCCCTCTAGACCCAGTGCTTTAATAGGAAGAGGACAGCTCTGTTGGTCAGCTGAGATGGAGCCTCCCTCCCTGCAGTACTGGAGCTCCACAGGAAGCTGCCTAAGGGCAGAGTAGAAAAGCAAAGTCCAGGCTGGGTAAATCGCTTATGCCATAGTCTTGCTGGTGCCATGTGTTTGTCCTCTCTGCCTTGGCAGGGACTAAGGCCAGGAGCTACTGCCAGGCTTGTGAGCTGGGCACATTCCCAAGCACTGACCTCCCCCCGTCCACTGCACACCAGCCCTTCTCATTGCAGAGAAGGGCTTCTATAAGCATTTTTTGCTGGAGAAACTGTCCATACACAGGCATCCCATATCCTAAGAGCCAATCTTCTGGCATCTCGGGTCACCAGGCCAGCAGGTGACCTAATGGTGTGTGCTTCCTGGCACCTGCCTCTGATGGTTGGCATACTGGCAACAGATTATTTGAGAAGGCAGAGAGAGGTGGAGGTGGTAGCAGGTGGTAAGAGAAGGTGAGTCTTGACCTGTGGCAAGTCAGACCTTCATTCCAGCCACAGTCAGGCCCTGCCAACATGATGGGCTCAGAGAAAGCTGCAGCCACTATGCCTGGTCTCCAGGTTTCATTAGAAGCCTATTTGCACTTTTCCCCTTGATCCCACGGGCTGATTCCCAACTGAGTGTGTGACATGAGGCCCAAGTAGGGCTCCTCCCCTTGAACACCCATCGTACTTTGAGATGAAGATAGGAAGTTCCTTCCCTACTTCATCCTGCATCAGGTCAGAAGGAAGGTAAATGGCCAGTGAGGGTCTGGGTGCTCTGTGTGTGTCTATCTGACCACATGGCCATCCAGGAACATCTGAATCGAGCTTCAGTACTTACTCCATAACAGTCCTACAAAAAGTGTGCAGTCACAAACAAATAGCCCAGAATGTGCTCTGCTCTAGCCCTAGCACCCCCAGCTCACCAACCATCCCTTGACTGGGTAATTTGAAGTGCTTATCCCTATTCTCCATTGCTTACAATCTTCTGGATATAGCTACTTTATCTCAAGCTCTCAGAGTGACGTGCCCAGATACCTGTTAGAACTGTGAGTATGGTTTGGCCAAATTAGAATAGTAAAAGACTGTCTCCTCCTTCCTTCTACATACTCTGCTTCTAATAATGTAGCCTAATGTTATATTTGCTCTCTTGGCAACCATCTCATACTGCTGACCCATCCTGAGCAGACAAAACTCCAGAATATCTAACCGTTTCTTTCTATACTCTTGCTATTACACCCTGTCTCTTCTGCCTCATTCTATGCTATGTTGCAGTTGGTCTCCTTAAGCCATATGCAGACTCTTTTCTGTCTACTTGTGGGATATTACTTGGGAGGGTGGGGCATGCATGTGAGTATGTGTTGATGTGTCCTCTCATGCTTTTGCTGTACTAAAGCTGAGTCCCAGATCCCTACACAGTAATCCAATGCCGGTGTTTCTTGGTATCTGCAATCTAATATGGCCCTTTCTGTCTTCTGTTTAGCAAGAGAAGCAGAGATCAGGTCCTACGGCAATGACCCCTAAACAGAGGAGTGTGTATATCACCGAGCAGATGACTCAATTTCAAGGTAAGCAGAAAAGATCAGTGTGCCCAAAGGAGCCAGGGATTTGGAGTGCGGTTCATTTTTGTATACAGTTTCTGCATGTGGTGTTAGAGGGACAGGGCAAGGTCTGAAAGTCACATCAGTTGTCCCCAGGATGGGGTTCTAACACTGAGAGCATTCATTTATCTCAGAGCACATTCTATCTCAGTGGGAGGCCTGGTCATAATCGTTCCAGTACCACTTTAATTGAAGAGATTGAGTAGGCTGAGTCTAGTTCCTTAAAGCTCCTGTTCTGTCATTGTTGCTCATTGTTATCTGGAGACAGGGTCTCACTCTGTAGCCCAGGCTGCTCTTAAACTCCAGTTGTCATTGTGCCTCAGTCTCCCAAAAGTACATCACCATCACCCCACTTTTATTGAGTAACAGGCCCCCTTGCCCCGCCCTGTCCCTCTCCTCCAACATACCTGTTCCAATTTATTTCTAATGGATTTCATGACCATTATCTCTGGAAGGTATGGGAATGAAAATGGAGTTGTAGATACTCTATCACAGATACTTATTGTATTTTTGTGAGGGGTACTTCCACAGCCTCCACAGATAACTAAGGATTCCTAGCCTGTATCACAGCCAGCAAATGCCGTTGATATTTATTGGCAGTGGTCAGAAAAAACAAGCTCCTACTTCATGAAACTTACAGATGCACCAAGGCAACCTGAGATAAACAATCCTCTAAACCAGTGCAATGATATGTAAGCCTTGGGCCCCAGAGATACAGGGCTCAGCCACATCTTTATTTCAGCCCCATGTTAACTCCACATCGTTGTTCTTCATTCTTTTGCAAAATACCATGCTCTTTTTGACCTAGTAGCATTCCTCTCTGTGCCCCACTGGCCAGGCACAGAGGTAATGGGCAAGCCTGAGTCAGCAGAAATGGGACTCAGAGGACTATCCTTAGGAGGTTTAGAATATAGACTAGATGAAACACTTATTCCATGCTATGGAAAGATCCTAGGCATAGTCACAAGTGAAGGGAGGATAAGATCTAATTATAGTGCCAAGCATAGGTTATAGAAGAGGTCACACAGGCCAAGAATGACACTCCCTACTTGACCTCAAGCAAAGTGCACCACTACCACCTGCCTCAGTCCCCAATCCACAGAACTCTCAGTAAATATGGGTCCTGGGGGCTATCACGATACTAAAGAGAAATGCATCTCCATCCTAAAGTGCTAAGGGTCTCACCTTTCATAATCCTGTTTCTCCACCACAGTCATCCCAGGTCTCCAGGTCTGAAGCTTCCAAGTTTTGCATCTTTAGAAACAACCTCCTCTGTAGTTCAGATCAGAAATATATGAGCCACTGGTCTGAATGCTGATACTGCCTAGGCTGTGAGACTTTGGAGGGAACAGAATACTGCCCTCACTCCTGTGTATCATATTTATCAGGTAGAAAAACTAAAGGAAATTGTTTCCTCTGTTGTCTAAGAGGCTGAGCTTTCTTCCTCAGGCCCTCCCCTACCTCACCCTTTGCTCCACAAAATAGGAACCATCTGTTGAAAATGGATAGTAGTCACATCCTACCCTCACAGAACCTTCAATACACATGAAGAGGCAAACAAATCGGTTGGCATTTCAAGTACAACATTATCTGCTCTTTGTAAAGCAATGGTTTGCAACCTGTGAACTGTGACCCCTTGGGGGGGGGGGGGTTGGCCTAGCTTTTCACATGGAATTGCATATCATATATCCTGTGTATCAGGTATTCACATTATGATTCTTAAAAGTATTAATGTAATATACAGGAGTGGGGACAGCAAAATTACAGTTATGAAGTAGCAATGAAAATAATTTCATGGGTCGGGGTCAATACAACATGAGGAGCTGTATTAAAGGGCCACAGCATTTGGAAGGTTAAGAACCATTGTTGTAGAGGATGCTGTGAGCATAAAGAGCTTCATTCCAGGCTACAGGCACAGGAAGGAGGGGAATTGGGAGGGACTCAGAGAGACGGTCAAGGGTAGAAGTGAAGAAAACATTGCGCCTATAGCTTCTGCCCAGTGACCGTAGCCCAAACTGAGGATAACTTTGGAACTAATTTCTATGTTTCTTTCCATGCAGCAGAACAAGAACAAGTCATCTCCAAGTGTAGGCCCAAGATAAGACCCTCATCCAACCAGCATCTGATGCCACCCAACACTGAGCTCCTTCAGGACAATCTGATTCTAAGAATATTACCACCCACAAGTCACATGGGTGTTTTCTCATCAACTCTGAAGAAGGAGCAAGTCAACACTGGCCTTCCATTTCCCATATCCCCAGGCTCGGGTCAGGATCCCCTAAATAGTCTTGGCTCTGTCTGTGCCAAAGCCAAGGCCATGCCCTTAGAAGTGCCCCTGCCCAAGCTCTGTATCAGCCCCCTGGGCAACCAACCCTTGACTCCCCACCAACTCAGCCTCTCCAGTGTGCCAATGATGTCTTCAGTGTTCAGTAATGCAGTCTGGACAGTGGGAGCTGCAGCTCTAGCCACATCTGTTTCAAGGGAATCACCCCTCAGCCAAGTAGATAATAGCATGCTGCAGCATTTTGATAGCAACTTCATCATCTTTGCCAAGGTACCCACGAGTATACCCCCAACAGCGCTAGCATTTTCATCTCAACAGGCTGTGGTCCAGGCCCATCAGATGGCCCCAGGAGCCAGTCCTGGCCAGAAGGTGCGTGCTGCTCTGGCCAGCCCCAGATTGAGCCTATTGGGCAATCAGAGCCTTGTGCAGAGCCCAGCACAGGGACCTGTGCCTGTGTCAAGCACGAAGTCCCTACAACAGAGCATGGCCAGCTGCTCTCCCATGAGTCCTATTCAGGGACTAGAGCCACCAAGCTATGCAGCTGCTACTGCTGCCACTAGCCAGTCCCCAGGTACATTGTTCAGAATAGACACACCCCCTGAGCCACAGGACAATGTCTTGCCTCAGGCCTGGTCCCCAACAGATGGTCTGATTTCACCATCATCTGCAGGCAGTGAGGTGGATTTCACAGAAGAGCTTTTGGATGAAGACTGGGTGTCCAACTTGAGGCTGATATATGACATTTTGGAACAGCATGCTGTTGCCCAAAATGCCACAACCCAGAATGCTGACCAAGTCACCCAGGGTGCTGAGGAGTTATAAATCAAAGCAGGGTGCTCTAGAAAGCCCCATGCTGTCACTCAAAGGAGTGACCTGAATCTGCAGCCAACTTGAAACTGGCCCCAGTCACCCACACTAGGCTCCTAGTTAAAATCTGAACCCTGACAGTACTGCTTATCCCTCTATCTACCTGACAAATAAAAAGCTGGTGATTTTTCAAGCTACTTGTACATATTTGAAAATTTTGTAAATGGTTTTCCTAATCATAAATGACAGAAGTATTTATACTTGGTTTTGTGGCTTTGTAAATAAAGTGGCGGCTTTGGTTTCAATAGAGCTGTGTTTATTATCCATTGTTCCAAATACGCAGACTGTGTTGTTCGCTCCAGTGATACCTTGCTAAACCAGGTGGCTGAGCCACTGAGATTTTCATGCCACGAGAGATGTGAATGTGACCAAGCGGTGTTGTGCAAACTGACAAATGCCAAATGGAAAGCCACTTGGTCATTAATTTCCACTCCATTACAAACTGTACTACCCAGTGTGACTCTTAATCTCTTGCAAGCCTTTAAGTCTCAGCTAGTTCTTTTCTAATGAGCATTTACAGCAAAAGTCATGGTATGGTTAAGTGTCCCACAGAGACACTCATGAAAGGCCAAGAGTGTCCTTTAGGTTTGATTAAGAATGGTGCAGAGATAGCCTGTGAGCTGAGCACTGTATGAGCTGGCCACCTCAAGGAACTAGAGCGTTCCCTTCCCTTTGTCACCTATGGTGACCTTCAGACACAGAGAAAGCCCCAGCATTAGACAGCTTTGGTGCACCATCACAGAGTGATGCTTTAAAGTTTGCTTTAAATCATGTGACACTCATTTTGATGTAAATCTCTTTGGTTTGGGGGAAAGTCTGTAAACATTAAGAGTTGATTTAGGGTTTGTCTTTAATGGTTTCTATTTGCGATTCTTGTCATGTATATTTAAATGTTTGTTAGAGAAAATCCACATTCACTGTCCTGTAAACTTTTCTCAGTGTCCAGATTTTGTGTAATCACATTTTAATTGCCACCTTGTATTTTGATTCTATATTTGAAACCTGGCATCTGTTTTGGGCCAGTGTTTTTGTTGTTGTTTTACTTTTTTCCTGTTTGTTTTCCTTTGTTCTGTAATAAACAGCCAGGAGAAAAGTGTCTCTGTGTTTTCATTTTCTTCATGGAACATCCAGTACTTACAATCCAAAGTTAGCTATAACTTTGGTGCTCCCCCAGGCTTCTTCTATTCTATGTATCACAAAAATGCTGCAGCAGGGTCAAAATGTGTGTGTGTGTGTGTGTGTGTGTGTGTGTGTGTGTGTGTGTGTGTAGAGTGTGTGTGTGTGTGTCTGTCTGTCTCACTACAAAATCCAGGAGTTCCCCGCCACCATCTTTCTACCCTTGTGGGAGCACATACTTTTTCTCCCTGGTCAGATCCTGCTGAATCCTTATGATATAAGTTAAATGTGCCTCCAAACAGAGCTGAGTTCCTTGCTTCATTCACTTGAGATGAGGAGGTGACCCCAGGCAATGAGAGAGATACTGCAGACAACAAACCACAGAGGGCCAATTTCAATTCTTCTTACTGAAAAGGCACCCAAAAATAGACATTGAGTAGGGCTGGCCCTACGATAGTAACATGTCTGACCCCACTGCTCAAGAAGTGGACTTTCACCTCATAGGCAGTCTTAAGACCCCAGCAGTATATAGAAACAGCTGTGCACACTTGCAGTGAGCCAAAAGGTCTAAAATCATTTCCCCTAGTTTGGTTCAGCTTGTACCACACCAAACTGTTCATTTGGAAACGTGGAGTCAGAAGAGTTCAGCAAGGGTGCAAAGAGAAGTCAGCATTGCCTGCTGAGCATTCCTTTTAGTTTCAGTTAGTCATTATACCCACTCCCTATAAGGATTGTTCTTCTATGTGAAGTTCTCCATTGTCACAGGCATACGTGCTCAAAGCCCAGACAGTACTAATTGAGATTTCCAGGGTATTTGTGCTTTATTTAAAAGATTTTTTGAGAATGTCTTGCTTGTGTACTGTGTTTACATCACATCCACCTCTCTCTTTGCACTCCTCTAACTCCTCACAATTCCCCTCCCATTCCCTCTCAAATTCATAATCTCTCCTTTAAACTGTATTGTTACATATGTATGCACACATATACAACCTATTAAAGCCACTTGGTTTTTCTCATATATACATGTGTTCGACCAGGAGCACATGGATTGTCATAGAAATATGTCATAGAAATAGAGAAAACTTCTTTATTTAAAAACAACAAAAAGGTACTCCTGAGAATGGAATTAAGCTAAAGAACTAAGACAGGATATGAGGCCCAAAAGCCCTAGTCACTAGGAGTCTTTTAAAATCATTTACATGACGTCTATGTTCTCCCACAATTGTACATTCAATCCCTTACACATAGCCGTGTGGTCAGGAATGCTTCCAGCCCTCCTCTATCATTGACGTCTTTTTCATTTATTAATCTTGATACCTATTTCTCCTCATGCCCAACTATCCCGCCACATTATCCATACATTCAGAAGGCCCCAGCTGTCCATCAGACAAGCCATAGAGACCTCTTGGGGCCACTTGCCCACCACTCTCTCTCAGTGTTCCATGGGAAGCACAAGTTGTGTGCCTGAAAGCTCATGGGTGCTCTGCTGGTTGTTATGAAACACAAGTCCAGTAATGATTGTACATGGTTATCATATGGTACTGGAAGATAGTCCTCAGAACCTGCCAGTCTGAAAGCTAGATTATATGCCCTGTAAACGCTCCTTTCATTCTCTCCCAAGATGCCTCCTTAGCCTGCCCAAGAGCCTCACAGGTCATAGTTGTCTGTCTTTCAGCTCTTCCAGTCCACTAAGATCCAAACTAAAAGTGCTGCTTGACACAGTATTCAGGTCCCATCTCACATCCCCAGAGGGCTAAACTTCCCAAGTCAACTACCCTCGCAAACTCAAGGCTCAGTCAGGCTAGGCTACAAACCAGAGTGGCTCCCTGATCACTTTCTGCTACCTGACCCTCCTGGCCTCATCACACTTTTCCTGTATCACTGACTGCTGCTTCTGAGTGACAGGTCGCTGCTTCTTAGAAATGTGTACCCCTACAGTGCTGCTATCACTGCTCCCTTTCACCTAGCCCACCAGCCTCTCCTCTGTAAGTTCCTCCCAAGGCCACCTGTATAGCACCAATTCTTGTTCTTTACTTCTCTTTCCAAGGAGTGCCAACACTGATGTCCCCTTTCTTCTCATCCCCAACCCAGAACCTTCTGCTCATTTCCTCCTCTCAAGTCTTCTTGTCAAAACAACTTTCTTGTACCTATAAAGCCCAAGCAAGCTGCTTACTCCCCAGTAGCAGGAGAGTAGTAGAAAGAGAGTGCCTCCTTCAGCAAAGCTATGATGTCCCCTGGATCCTTGGATCTTTGGATCCTAGGCAAGGGCAATGGACAACTCCTTCTCTAAGTTCCCCAAGGAAATGTTGTCCCTTCCACTGCTTATTCTCAATTTACAAGGATGCCTTCATCCTATTCCTATCTTCTGGGAGCACAGCCAGCATCACAGTACCCCAGCAGCTGCTCAGTATCTGAGCATCTCAGCTGAAAAGAGCACAGTGCATCTGCTCACTTCCCTGACTGAACTGACTGGCTCCCCCATTGGTCACTGATATGTTCATGGTTGTGATGAAATAGCTGAGAAAAGCAATTTAAGAAAGGGTTTATGTTGGCTCATGGTTTAAAAGGAGACATGCCATTTTTAGGGGAAGATGTGTTGATAACAGCATGAGACAGTTGACCACATTTAAAATACATTGTGCATATGTATGAAAATGTCATAATGAAACCCATTAGTATGTATAAATATCATATACTAATAAACCCTTTAAATTTTAATATTTTGTGAATTTTCTACATGAGCACTGTATTTTTCTCATTTCTACACATGTCTGTACCCCTCTCATTCCCTCTCAAATTCTTGACCTCTTCATCTATTATTTTATATATATACACACAAGCATAAATGTGCACATCATCTCCTGAGTCCAGTATGTTGCTCATATGTGCATGTGTTTAAGACTGACCACTTGAGGCTCTCTCAGGACAATCCTTGCCCCTGGAGAAAACTGATTCTTCCTCCCTCAGCAGCCTTTGACTGTAGTGCTTAATCTAAGGGTGTTTTGTAAAATTCCTCCCATCCCCTTGGTATATCAATTGTTGTAGTTATTATGTAGGTTTTATTTCAACAACCACATGGTTGACATTTCATGGATGCAGCATCCCTGTCATGTCTAGAAGACATGATCTAACATAAAGCATCTTGATTCTCTGGCACTTACATTTTCTTCCTACTCTTCCATGTTGTCTTCTGACTCTATGGTTTAGGGGTTGCATTGTACTGTACCAACTGAGAATGATTACTCTATGGTCACTAAATCTATGCTTTTT
This sequence comes from Psammomys obesus, assembly GCF_907164565.1. NCBI lineage: Eukaryota > Metazoa > Chordata > Mammalia > Rodentia > Muridae > Psammomys > Psammomys obesus. The sequence continues at coordinate 2,434,171 of NW_026590715.1, read as the reverse complement.
CACCAATTGTGGTTCTCTGTAATAGACTCTGTCTGCTTCAAAGAGAAGTGGATTTTTTTTAATGACATAAAAGAACTGTACAAATCCTGGGATATAGTATTAAGAATTCAGTTAGTTGGAAGTTCTATTGGTTTAGGAAAGTGTCAGTAGTAGGTTCTCCTCTAGAGGCCATGACCTCTCCAGTCAGAGGAAGTTGGCTAGGTTTACAGTACTGGGAATGAATTCCCTCATATTGAATGATTCTTCTTCTAACCTCTTCAGACACTGTACACATGTGGAGCCTATACATGCAGTAAAATAAAAAAAAACTACATAAAATAAAAATAAATATATATATTTTTTAAAGTAGAGAGAAAAATGCCCACATGCAGGGTAGATATTTTTACAATTGTCGAATCTCTCTGGATACACCATCAGGGACAGAGGCAGAGGTTTGTCTCCTAAGTCATGCCCACTTTTCCATGATGTCCTCTGAATCTAAAGTTATCCTAAATTCTACCAACTTGACAATTAAGAACAAGACTTGCATGAAAGGCCTTGAAGGCCGCTGAATTTCTCCCATCAATGTAATCTTGCCTAGTCGAGAATACCCACATCATCCCCACCACCTCAGCATCACACCCTTACAACCCTCCCTTGATTGGAAGTTCTTCCTTGAGAGGACTGGAGGACAGAATATATGAAGTGGTTTACAGCTTCTGAAGAACATTCCCAAAGACCTTCTACCATATCTAAGGAGTAGGTGCTTCTTCCACTAACACTTGCTACTGTCTCCCTCCAGACACTGAGTCCAAATACGTGGTACCTATGAGAAATCCAAAGGAAAGTATGTGAGCCACCACTCTCCCCCTCTCCTTTTTCAACAGGCTCAGAACACTTGAGAGGGAAATGTGTCTGGGATCATAGCCTGTGTACAATTTCTTATCTGTCATTTGTACTCCAGCCATGAAAATCATGGGATTAGAACACAGGTACAAAAGCATGTTGTTTTTGTTGTTGTTTTGTTTGTTTGTTTTCCTAGGATAGGTTCATTCTGATTCAACCAACAAAAATAGTATACCTGCATCAGGCATTATAAAATAGACAGAGATTGAGTCAGTTTGAGGCAGGATCCATCAGTATTATACTAGATAACCAGAACGAGTAGGACACACCCACACACACACACAACGGAATGAGAGTAAAAGTCCTGACTGACTAAACCCAGCATCAAGGGACTGGCTATCAGAAAGAGCAGACCAATACCTCAGGCAGGAATTGCTGATGTTACAGCCTCTGAAAAAGTGTTTTTTTTTTCACAAAAATTATCTGTTTGTTCTAAACTTCTTTCAATTTACTAGCTGAGACATACCCATGGTTTATAGGATAATCACTTTTGCTTAAATCACCTAATTGCACGTGTTAATTACAACTGCTAAGTATCTTCACTGAAACAGATCAGTGTATTTAAGTGAAAAACTGGCTACTAGAAGTGAGCCATCCTGACATGAAATGACCCACAAAAAGATCATTGAGACAAATGCATTAACAATAGAAGAATAATCAGTTTTGTTGAGGTCAATGAAGAAAATGAGTGAGGGAGAGAGAATGGGAGGGGGAAGGAGAGAGAAAGAGAGTCAGAGAAAGAGATAGAGAGACAGAGACAGAGAGACAGAGAAAACATGAATGAGGAATAAGAGTCCCACTTTTGTTGGACTGGTTGGAAGTCAGGACCAGTCTCCTTCAGATAAGTTTATTTGAGGGAAAGACTTTTCAGCTAAGTTGTTTTGGTTTGGAGACAGGGTCTCATGCAGCCCAGGGTTGTCTCAAATTCTATGTAGTGAAGGATGGCCTTGGGCTCATGCCCCACCTCCCAAGTACTAAAATCACAGGCATGAACCACAATGCCAGAGTGTGAGCTGACAGTCCAACACAAACCATGCATTGAGGTATGGCCAGCATATTTTAGGCATAACAAACAGCAAATTTCAGGAGAAACTGAAAGATCACTGGAGAGGAGACCAGTGGGCATCAGGAGAAGAGACAAGAGGTGAGTGGAGATGTGAGAAGGCTTAGATCACCCAGTGCCCCATTCAAGCTGCCTAGAGTCATTCCTGTGGCCACATGGAGAATGGAGTTCAGAATGATGGGCAAAGATCACTAAGAAAGGCCTCTATCTGTACAGTTCTTCCTACAGGTTTTTGTGGGCATCTCTAAACCAGGAGTTCAAGATCTTCATAGTCATAGGTTCTTCTCCCAAGTTATGTCATCCTTTTAGTCAGTGCAGGAGGATCAGGGGTTCAAAGCTAGCCTTGAGGCCATCCTCAAGACAAGACCCTGTTTGGCTAGTATTTATTAACTGACACAACATAGAGTTGCCTGGCAAAGGGGATCCTCATTTGAGAAATTGCTCGGATCAGATTGACCTATGGCCATGTCTGAGAGGAATTGTATTCTTGATGATTGATGAAAAGACTCAGCCCATGGTGGAAGGTATGTCTGGGCCTGTATAAGAAAGCTAGCTGAGCACTGGCCAGCAAATGATCCAATGATTAGCATACCTCTATGGTTTCTCCTTAAGTTCCTGCCCTGCCTTCCCTCCATGACAGATTGTGACCTGAAAGTGGGAACTGAATAAACCCTTTTCTTCCCTAAAATGCCTTTGGTCATGGTTTATTGTAGCAACAGGAAATTGAAAAAAAAAAAACAAACTATGTCTCAAAAACAGGAAACAAAACTAAAACCAAAAAGACAATGACCCTGGTATAGGAAAAGGAGTCAGGCGAGTCGAAAGCAGTAGACTTGGGGATGAGAAAGATGACACCACAACTGAATAAGAAAGCTGGGCAAACTGGCTTGTCATCTAAAAACAAGGCATCTCCTCTCCCTCTTTCTGGCATCAGGTAAATTCAGGGGCTTTCAAGGCAGAAATGGAAAAATAACATAGAAAGCACTGTAATAAAACTAGGGTAGAGGGTTTTATAATATCAGGATTGATCAAACTTCATTAATTGTGATATAAATCCAGTATCTGCCATAGGAATATTGCCCACATAAAATTTTAACAACTTGAAAAAAAAAGATATACCCTAAAATCAAAAGGTAAATGACAGAATTAGAAAAATGCAACATATGACATAGAATGGTTAGTTTTCTTAAAATTCAAAATAAAACAGTAGGCTGTTGACCAAAAATGAGTACAAAATGTCCATGGGCATTTAAATTATTTTAATTTTAATTTTTTATATTAATTGCAGTTTATTCACTTTGTATCTCAGCTGTAACCCCCTCCCTCATTCTCTCCCAATCCCATCCTTCCTCCCTCATCTCCTCCCATGGCCCTCTCCAAATCCACTGATAGGGGAGGTCCTCCCCTTCCATCTGATGCTAGCCTATCAGGTCTCATCAGGACAGGCTGCATTGTCTTCCTCTGTGGCCTGGTAAGGCTGTTCCCCACTCAGAAGGAGGTGATCAAAGAGCTAGCCACTGATTTCATGTCAGAGACAGTTCTGGTCCCCTTACTTGGATACTGAGTTGCCATGGGCTACATCTGTGCAGGGGTTCTAGGTTTATCTCCATGAATGGTCTTTGGTTGGACTATCAGTCTCAGAAAAGACCCTATGCCCAGATTTCTTGGTTCTGTTGCTCTCCTTGTGGAGCTCCTGTCCCCTCAAGGTCTTTCAATCCCCCCCTTCTTTCATAAGATTCTCTGCACTCTGTCCAAAGTTTGGTTATTAGCCTCAGCATCTGTTTTGATGCCTTGCTGGGTAGAGTCTTTCAGAGATCCTCTGTGGTAGGCTCCTGTCCTGTAGCCTGTTTCCTCCCTCTTCCTATGTACATCCCCTTTGCCTTTCTGAGTGAGGATTGATCATTTTACCCAGGGTCCTTCTTCTTGCTTAGCTTCTTTAGTTGTACAGATTTTAGTATTTTTATCCTATATTACATTTCTAATATCTACTTATAAGTGAGTATATACCATGTGTGCCCTTCTGCCTCTGGGATACCTAATTCAGGATGATCTTTTCTAGATCCCACCATTTGCCTGCAAATTTCATGAGTTTCTTGTTTTTAATTGCTGAGTAGTATTCCATTGTGTAAATGTACCACAATTTCTGTATCCATTCCTTAGTTGAGGGCATCTGGGTTGTTTCCAGGATCTGGCTATGAAGAATAAAGCTGCTACGAACATGTTTGAGCAAATGTTCTTATTGTGTACTTGAGCATATTTAAGTTATAGGCCTAGGAGTGGTATAGCTGGATATTGAAGTATCACTATTTCTAATTGTCTGAGAAAGTGCCACATTGATTTCCAAAGTGGTTGTACAAGTTTACATACCCACCAGGAATGGAAGAGGGTTCCCCTTTCTCCACATCCTTTCCAGAATGTTTTGGTCTTAGCCATTCTGATGCATGTAAGGTAAAATCTCAGGATTGTTTTGATTTGCATTTCCCTGATGACTAAGGACAATGAGCATTTCTTTTTTTAATTTTTTTATCTTTACTAATTACAGTTTATTCACTTTGTATCCCAGGTGAACCCCCTCCCCCATTCCCTCCTAATTTCACCCTCCCTCCTCTTCTCCTATGCCCCTCCCCCTGTCCAATGATAGTGGAGGTCCTCCTCCCCTTCCTTTTGACCCTAGTCTATCAGGTCTCATCAGGACTGGCTTCTTTGTCTTCCTCTGTGGACTGGTAAGGCTACTCTCCTCCTCTGGGGGAGGTGATCAAAGAGCCAGCACTGAGATCATGTTAGAGATGTTCCCAGTTCCTATTGGACACTGAGCTGCCATGGGCTATTTCTGTGCAGGGGTCCTAAGTTTTCTCCATTTATAGTCGTTGTTTGGAGTGTCTGTCTCAGAAAAGACCCATGTGCTCAGATTTTTTGGTTCTGTTGCTCTCCTTAGGGAGCATTGATCATTTCTTTAAGTGTTTCTCTGCCATTCGATATTCCTCTATTGAGAATTCTCCGTTTAGCTCTGTACCCCATTTTTTACTTTTTCAAAAAAGAGCCCCAAACATAAACATATAGAGATAGAGAGAGATTAGATATAGGTATAGATGTATGGAGATAGAGATAGATAGATATAGATATGTAAAGATAGATAGATAGATAGATAGATAGATAGATAGATAGATAGATAAAGAGATATGCATATATATGTCAATAAAAAACATATATGTAAATTCTGGTCTATTAGTACAATGCAGCGCTAGTCATTGATAAAATGATATTCCTTAGCAATGGAAAAATATGAGGAACTGATGCTGAGACAGACTACAGCATCTTCAAATGCAGTATACTCTGGAAGAAGTCACACACAAAAGTAGATAAATTGTATAATTTCATTTAAATCAAGTGCTAGAACAGGTCAATGTAATATATGAAGCAAAATTCTAGAAAAGAATCTTCTGCGCAGGAATGTGGGTTGGATGGAATGAGACTACCCTGTGCTACACAGTGAAGTTCAGGTTAATATAAAGCTACAGAGCGCGATCCAATTTAATAAAAAGTTTGTTAGTGATTCTGAAAAAAAAATCTGGAATGATAGAAAGTGCTGTATTTTTATAAGGATATGAGTTAAACAGGTGCATGCATTTTCTCAGAGTGGCTTATGCACAACCAGGACATCTCATTGTTTGTTTCACCTATAATAGAAGTATCGTAAATACTGAACTTTAGCTAACATTCTGCTTGAATGCTTAGAAGTAAAGTATGTGGCTAGCTGCCACTTTGAAGCACATTAAATACACAAAGACTTGTGGATACATGAAAAAAATGGTAGGGATATAGAAGTGTGATATTGAGTCTTTGGGAAAGTTGTACATTGACTCCTTATGTCTAGGCTGGCAAAAATGTGTCCACTGGTGTAATGCTGGCATGGATGTTAAAAGATTAAGCAGTTGTTGTTGTTGTTGTTTGTTTGTTTGTTTGTTTGTTTTTGTCTTTTTGTGTATTTTGTCTGCTCCACAAGAGGAAGTCACATCTGGTACTGTTACCAGATGTGGGCCCCAAATCCATGTCTGTCTAGGTCATAGGCCCTAGAAAAAAACCTAATATTACCATTCTGCTAACTGTGCATAGTATTAAACTGACCTCTGCATTTTTAACTTTATACTCATAGATTAGTACATCTCTCCTCAGAGAAGATTTCTTTTGAGGTAGATGGTGATTAATACAGAACTTCACAACTGGCCACATGGAGAGAAGATGAGACATCTATATCACAACCCTTCCTCCCCAAGTTCAGGGATTATTGTGGAAAAGAGAGTGAAAAGATTGTAAGAGACAGAATTATTGGATATTTGTAGCAAAAATAAAAATGTATTTCCTGAACATGGCAGGGCAGTCATACACATAAACTCACAGCAGCTGTGACTGCATGTATGTGATCTGGACAAGACCAAGTCAACTAAAAACCCAGCATTTATGGGAGGGGTTTATGAAGTCCTGCCTGTGGCTGAGAAGCTGTCACCAACTTATAGCTGCTAAGAAGGCGGAGTCAGTTTTCTTCAGAGATGTAGCCCCCTAAATGCTACCCATGCTCCAGTAAATGGTCCTCCACCCATGCATATACTAGCATCACTAAGTGAGCTTGATGGAATTAAAATAAAGAACAAGCTCATAAAGTTGGGCAGGCTAAAATTGACGAGGATAATGAGGAATATACATGTATGAAATTCTCAACAAAAATACTTTCTAAACATTTGAGAAATTTCAACAAAATATAACATGGGGATTTTCAAAACAGCATTCAAGGAGTGTCTAACCCATGGTCCACAGGTGACATTGGTCCGAAATACCTATGAATATGGCCAAACAGAAAAACATAAACTTACTTAAAACAAGAGAAGGAGGGCTTGGTTCTACAATTCACAAGTATGAACTTTGTAAGTGACAACATATGATTAAAAATGACAAATTGAAAATGCGTAGTCCCAAATTTGTGGACCAAGTACCAGAACCCTGATCTTATCCCCCCTTCTCTGCTTAAGCAGGGCAAAGACGTGCAGCTTTCAGGGAGCCACATTAGAACTTCGCAGGGGAGTTTCTATTGTGGATTGGGCATCACAACCACCTGTGGAGCTTTGGAAAAATATGCTTGCCCTGGGACTAATTTCAGACACTTAGGGAATTTACAATAAGACCCAAAAACTCTAGTTCCAAGACTGAGAACTGGTCTGGCAATTGATATGATAGAACTCTATTATAGAGAAAACTAGTATGGGTACTCAAAACCATGCATATAAATTGTTGAGTTCAGCACTGTAAGACTTCACCCTATATCAGAAAACTCAAGTATATAAAATAGGGCTTGCTAATACCACTCAGCAGAGCAGTACATAGCTGTTCACAAAAGTTCAGGATTTACGATTTGACTGAAGCTATGATTCCATTTTCCAAACTTGGCTGAAATCCTTTTTCAGACTAACCTGGGCCAATTAAATCCTTTTTCAGACTAACCTGGGCCAATTTGAGAGTCTTGAGCATTGCCTTCCTGTACAGATCCAAAGACCCAAAATGACTGGGCCTCTAGGGGGTCACTATACACACCAAATCCAGTTTGGGTTATGGAATATTTTCAGGTGCTCTCCAATGAAACTTCTCAGGGAGACACAGCAACTCTCCTTCTCCCACAGCAATGCTGAGCTAGAAGCTCAATAACATGTGCCTTCACTGGAAAGAAAGCCCTATGAACGGGACTATGAAGAGCAGAGGACAACTCAAGCATCACTTCGGATATTGAGACTGCTCAGAATTTAACCCTCACCCAGCATTTACACCAGCAAAATAAATGGGAACTTAACTTTGACTAGAATCATTTTATAAATGATCTTTCAACTGCCAAGTAGGAAAAACACTCTCAGAACCCCTACTCTGGAGAGCTAGTTAAGGGCCAGGAATTTGACCTTCAGCCATGCCTCTATTATTCCCTTTTGTGAAAGAGTTGTGCCAACAACTGGATAGGAAAAGAGGCAGCAGTACTGTGACTTTGGTATTTTCCTCATCCATGGAAGAGAAACTCTGAAGTTCCTGAGACTAGAGGTGTCTAGACATGTGCTGTCAGTGTGACACTGCAAAGGTATTTTTTTTTTGAAGTGAAAACAACTAGGACCTGACAGGTAGCAAGATGGAAATTTTGCTGGAGAATCTTACTAGCATCAGATTGCATCCAATATCCACATCAGTACCCAAACTTTACAGTATTCATGCAAGGGTCACCTAGAAACAAGCTGAGGGATCTCCAGATGAAGACTATTTGTTTAAATCAGTCTTTCTTCTTTCCAAGTTCTTTATAGTTTAAAGGGATTGGTTTGTTTTGCATGCTTTTGGAGTCAGAATTCATTTTTAAAGGTATGTCATTCTTTGACATATTATGTGTGTTTTCAGATTTTAAAGTCAATAACAAGAGTATTAAGCAAAATACTTTCATGGTAAAGAAATGTGGAAATGATTCGTTTTTACATTGCATTGTTTAGGTAAAGCACAATTGCCAAAAGGTGAAAATTAATGTTAAAGTCTTTTCTGTGTTAAGTGCCAAGTAAAAGGCTTTAAAAGAACTTACCATTAAAATTTTATTTTGTTTAAAAATAATTTGTTTATTTTTAAACAAAATAAAATTTTGTTTATTTGCAGCAGAAATCCTCACCCACACACACAGCTGATACCACCAAAATGCAAGCTTCTGCATTGCTCCTCCCTGTCCAGGGTGCCAGCCCCACCATCCATCACTGTTCATTGTTCTCCCATCTTATTTTCCACTTGGAGAAAAGAAAGTATACATACTTGCCCTGAGTTAAGATTGCTTGAAGAAGCCAGACCAGACTCCATGCTTTACACTCAGGGTAACAGTAATTCCAGGGAGTTGACTGTACACAAAGAGAATAGAATGGGTTCATGGTGGCTCTTTCTACCTTCAAGAAGTTATCCCATTAGAGAGGGAGCTAGACTCTGGGGTAGGATTCTACTAATATTGGTTTACTAAATGGGTAGGCTGTCTTCTAAATATTCATGTTTATACCCATAAACTAGTGCTGTTTTCAGCCTTTGTCAAAAAAGCTTTTTACCCTGGGGATACAGGTTAATACAACTGTTGTTGTAAATAAAAAGATATGTTCTAACAGATATTTATTATTATTGTGGTATTATTTAACCTGCTATCACAAGCAGACAAGACACAGATACCTGTTAGATTTTATAATTGTCTTATTTACCTTGGGCTGGGTAGATATTTCACACCTATGCTGTCTCAACAACCTCACAATCTCCCATCCCATGCCATCTGCCTTAACCATCCTTATCTGAGCTACCTTCCATCCATAATCTTATAAATATTTGATTATATTTAATGTTTTCTTCATCTACTCCATCTTTGGAATCCTTCCTCCAGATTCACATGGTTTCTTCTCCATGCTAACCCATTGTGGTATCCTCCTTCCTCCTCTCTTCCTGTCTTTCTCTTTCCAGTGATTCTCCTGAACCCAAAGCCTGAGTCCCTTAGCCACACCTACTCCATTCTACCCTGCCCAGGTTTTAGGCCTTTAATCAACCAATCAGGTATAATGGATAGGTGTATTCAGGCAGTAATAGGATCTTTAGGGCCAGTAATTAGCATCAAAATACAAGAATCAGACCAAAGTGGAACATATACCTACTTGCAACTTCTCAAAGGGCTCAGAATAAGTTAATTGTTAGTGAGTGGTCTTACCCAAACAGGATATATGTATCATCCCCTTCAAGGCTCAAGAAACACTTTGTAAGCAGGGACAAAACGAAGGCAAAAGCCAGAAAATGGGGAGCCATGTTCTGAAACACTGTGTTCTGGACATGGCATGACCACTGCACCTGTGAAGTTACAACAGCAATGTCTGTCAGCACAAGACAGTATATGATTGAGCCCATCAACATTCCATCACAAATGGTGAGAGGCACATGAAGCTGTGTCTCTAGTTGAGGACTTATTAGCAGTAAATGACTGCTGAGGGAAGGAGCATCATTTTTTTTCAGTACTGTAGCTGCAAAAAAGTTGCCTTTACTCCAGTAAAAATGCTCCACAACCAGACATAATTAAATGCACTGAGATGATTAGGAAAAGGACATGAAAGTATGGAGTGGACCTGTTGGGAAGAAAGGGTCCAGAGTGATTGAGAGAAGGATAACAGCGGGTAATTGGGGTGAATATAATCAAAATACATTATTTACATGTATAAAATTATTTAAAATTATAAAAAAATATTCAAGAAGCAGTGAGTTGAAGCCATTACTTCTAGTTTGTGGCTGAGGAAGGGCATCCCACTTCTACTGCTATAGTTCCTGCAGTGAGGAGAGCTCTCCCCTCGGTGGATTTTATTTATCCCTTAGTTACCCAACCTATCTTAGGAAATAAATTGGGCTGAGCCTTTGGGTTTAGACAGCTTTTCCAAATCCAAAACTACATAAGACTTTGACTCAAAGATCCTGTACCTAGCTACAGCTTCTTTTGCCAGGGGCCACTTCCACAGGCACCACCTGCATAAATGCAACCTCCATTGGTACAGGCTAGCACTGCCAATGGATTTTTTTTTCACTTCTTTTTTGCGCTTCTTAAGGGGATTTTTCTCATTATCTTTCCAATGTTTTATCCATGTATAACTGCAGGTGTAGATTGCTCCCATTGTGATATCTAGGAGTCTGGCGACCAAAGCCAACTCATCTCCAGTTTGTAGAAAACTGAAATCCTCTGATCATGAAAGATGTGAGGTGCATGAAAGCATGCCTTCCTAGAAAGGCAGCATGTCATTTCTGTGCTCTGAGAAGCATTGTTTTGCAGGTGATAAATCAGATCCTAACACTGAATAATCCAGCCCAGAGTCAGCAACATGAATGTGTGTCCCCTTTAAGACATCCTCCAGATCTCTGGTTGCCCTGCATGCTATCTGTCGAGAGCCTTTCCTCCTGCTTAGCTGTGGCTGCAAAACTCCACTGGGGAAAAAGTGAGCAGACTTGGCCAAATGACTACAGTGGCCTCTAAGAAGCAGTGAGAGGACACAGTAAGCAAAAATTCAGGCCACAATCAAAAGACCCAGCAACCCTAGAGCCTCATGGGACCTGGAGACAGACTGTAAGCCAAGGGGCAACATAGAACAGTCATTAAGCACTAGCCCTCTGGCGCCAAAGCCCCTGGGCTCAACCCATGGCTCCACTACTTGTTAGCTATAAGACTTTGTACAGGTCAGCAAACCATTTAGCCTGTCAATGCCTCAGTGTCCCTATTTGCCAAATTGAAAAAAAATATGAAAATATCATTTAATAGGGCTATTGTGAAAAGTAAAACAAACAAACAAAACCCCAAAAAAACTAAATACATTCTTGAAAATTGAAGATTACTAGACAGGACACTGGAGAAATGGCTCAGCAGTAAAGAGTACTTGCTGCTCTTTCAGGGAACCAGTGTTCAGCTTTCATTAATTATATGCAGTGGCTTACAACCTCCTAGTAATATAGCTCTGATGCTGTCTTCTGGCATCCATGGGCACCCGAACACATGAACATGTTTGGGAGAGAGAGACACACACAGAAACACACAAAGAGACAAAGAGACAGAGATGAGAGAGAAAGAGAGAGAAACAGAGACAGACAGAAACAGAGATGAGAAAGAGACAGAGAGAGACACGGAGAGATTTATAAATAAATCTTTAAAAGAGCTGCAGATACAGTTCAGTTGGTAGAATGCTTGCCCAGCAGGCACAAGTTCTGTGTTCTAGCCTAAGCACTGCATAGACCGGGTGTACTGACTATTGTGTGTGACTTTCCTGGGGAGACTAGTTACGAAGACTACTTATGCCAGAAAGGGAAACAATAATAGACCAATGTAACAATTCTACAACGGTTCAGCTTGGTAAACCAATGAGTTTCTTGGATTGCTTATAACACCATAGATTACTAGATAGTAGCTGAATTTTGACAAAGGCCACCCTAGCTTCATCTGGTCAGCTCTCAAAAACTGTAACTCTAGATCAGTGGTTCTCAATTTTCCCAATGCTTAGATCCTTTAATACAGTTCCTCATGTTGTGGTGACCCTAACCATAAAATTATTTTCATTACTTCTTCATAATTGTAATTTTGCTACTGCTATAAATTACAATGCAAATATCTGTGTTTTCCAATGGTCTTAGGCAACCCCTGTAAAAGAGTCATTTAATCCCCAAAGGGCCTGCTACTTACAGGTTCAGAACAGTTGCTCTAGCATTCTCTTTATGACTTACAGGCACTTTGTTAAGTTGTAAAGTCTCCTTTCTTAGCCATTATTTACAGCATCTAGAGCCTTCTAGAGAGATCTTGTGAACCATGTCAATTTGAGTTCCCCAGGACTTGTCAGATTGTTACCTCCATGAGTCTTCTTGAGCCTCTTTCCTCTCTCTAGGATAAATGACTTCTTTAAGAGAAAAAATGCTACACAACAGTGACACCTGCCTATAGTCTCAGTACTGTAAAGTGGCAGCAGGACATTCGAGGTAGGTCAGTGATCCTCCCTGTTCTGTTCTGTAAGCTTCACTACTACCCCAGGAGTTGGGCAGACAGAAAATTTCCCCTGAAGAGAGGATTTGTCAATGCAGAGTCTAAGCGCATGACTTCTCACTTCTGGACATGCCTGGCAGTTACTAACCTGCAAAGATCCAAAGCATCAGACTGGACCCTTGATCTACAGGGGACACTGAGTCAAGGATAAGGTCCATAAAGGAGAGGCTACTGTGGGTTAAGGAAGGCATCACTGGACATGTGGCTTAAATTATTTATGTATCCTTGCTGGAAAGGAAAACCAGTTTCCTATACAAAGATAGGATCATGGACCACTTTTAACCTTGAGGGAACACAAGGAAGGTAGGGCACTAAGTCAATTCTGCGTCACATTGTCTTTCTCAGATACTGGTTAGATCCTTTACAATTTGAGATTATATTTGGAAGAAACAGCAAAAACAAGAATTGAGTACCCCTCTTACCTTAAGCATCTGGTCATTTAAAAGCTGTCTCCTTAAGTCACCAGCCTACTAATACAAGACTCACCTAGGGCCAAGCAACACTGACAGCATGGCCTTTGCTTTGTCCTAATCCTTTACTCAGTATTGGTCTTCTAGACATAGCATTACTGGTGTTTTCCAAAAGTCTATGCCCATCATGCCTTAGGACAAAGTCCTATGTCTCATTCTATGTATGTATCTTTCCAAAGGGATCTTACTGCTGTCATCAGTTGTATCTTCCTTTTCCATTGAGATGATTCATATGATGTCTTCCCTTGAGCAAAATATCTCAGTAAAAATTTATTAGTGTGCTTTTCTCATTTACATTTCCTTGTCAATGATATTCTATCCACAGTATTCCCAAGGCCTTATTCACCAAAAGGATCCTCAGACAACTTGAATATTAAGATAACCACAAATAACCCAAAATAACATTTTTTTTTTGTGTCTGTGACAATAGCTTTGAAAGCTATGGCTTAGCTACTCACTGAGATAAGACTGGTCTTTGGTTACTATGATGGTCAGTTTTATGTGTCACCTGGAACAGGCTCATACCACTAGTAATTCCATCAAATACTAGCCCAGGTGTTGTGAATGTGTTTTGTTGCTATGGGTAGGATCTGCAATCAGTTCATTTTAAGTAAAAGAGATTGCTGATCCTCAAGAATGTGTGCCTCAGCCATCAGTTGAGGAGACGTAAGAACAGGGCTGAAAATACAGATGCAGCTCAGTGGTTGAATGCCTTCTTGGAATTCACAGGGCCCTGGTTTGATCTACAGCACCAAGGGAAAAAAAATCTTAAGAACAAGGACCAAATTTTCCCTGAGGAAGAAGAAATTCTATCTAAACACAGAAATGTCAATTGCTGTCTAAGTTCCCTGCCTGCCACCTGCTTTGTAATAATGAACTTGATAAGCCAGTCCTCACAATGACATTGCCATCCATATTATAAATATATGGTACATCTGTTGGTATAATGTTCTTTTGAAATATATACAACTTACCCTTGTTCATTCAAATGCTGATTTCTCCCCCCCCACACACACACTCTCTGGTTTCAATCCAGATATTGCATTGTGATACTTATTCTAAGTATCACCTATCTCAACTTTGTGTAAACATCCAAAATAAAACAACCAGCCACAATGTTGAGCATAGAGAGGAAGGAGTAGGCAAGAGATGGGAGGAGCCAGAGGACAGGAAAAGAGTGGGAGGCAAAAGGGCGGGGGCAGAGCTAGGAGAGCAGAGCTGGAGGACAGATCTTAGTACTGACTTGGAGAGATGGACTGGACAAAAAGGAAGTATAATGGGTGAATCAAAATGTTAGAAAACTATGAGGGCTTGGAGGTTTAGGATTGAGTAGCTATTGCCCAACATTGTGTTCTAAATTAATAAATCCCAGTCTCTGTGTGGTGATTTGGGTATACAGCTGTTTAGGATTAACAGCAAGCTTTACCAGAAGATATATCAATAGTAAATATTAATCGTCACTTACATCATATATCTAATATGCAAACATATACATATGTTGGTATATGTTCATGTGTATCTTCACATATGTGTAAGGCATGTGTGTGCATGTGTGTGGAACTCTCAGCAGCTGTTATTGCCTGCATGAGGCCTGCACAAGATTAAATTCATCAATATTCCATAATGGAAAGGGGAGGGGCTCATAAGATCATGTCTCTCCCTGAGGATCTGTAGGCAGTTAATGGTTGTGAGAGATAGTGTAGACACTGAACATGTGTCCATGCTCTGTTAAATAATGCTTCACCCATAATCTTAAAAGTAACCCTAGTGAAATTCACTGGGCCAACAAGAAGGAAGAGTATGAAGATAGAAAGGAGACTATATGAAAAGAGGAAAGGGGGAGGGAATCCAAGATGGTAGCAAACGTGTGCACCATATCTGATGGACACAGGATGTGAAACTCTGAAACTGGTGAGTAGAGGGGCAGCTGAAGCCAGAACATCAAAATTGGGGCTTCCAGGGCAAGAGTGGACAACCCATGAGCTGGGACAGTTTGGATCCAGGTCACCAGTGGCCGTCTCTGGAGACTGAGTGGTGAATATTCAACTGCCCTTCAATTTCTCTTGCCTCCAACAAGGGCCTCTCTGCTCCACGGAGGCTGCGCTGATTGCCCCAAGCAGTAGCCTCTGTGCTCAGTGACTGAGACAGCAAAAGCAGCAGCAGTAAGGGCCTCCCAGGTCAGAGGCTGCAGCAGGCAGTTGAATGGGCCTCCCAGGTCAGCAGCTACGGCTAGTCCAAGCAGGAGCCTCTTTGCTCAGTGACTGAGACAGCAGGGACAGCTGTCCTAAATATGAGTCTTCCTGCTTGGCAGGCAAACTGATAGATCTCCTACACTCTCATTTGCCCCTACAGGCCCAAATCTGAAAGTAGAGAACAGGGGGAAACTCAGTGCTTTCCTATTAGGCTTGCAAGCTAGTGAGGGTGCATTCAAGTGAGTGCATGCAGAGCCCCAGAACCAGGGTCCCTCTACACTAGCAACCAAACATCTGATCCCTCCCACCCACACCCCCACTCTGGGCAACACAGGGACCCTTCTGACAGTGTTCTCAACATTGAAGGCCCCTTTCTGTGGGTCTCCCAGTGGAGTCCAGGCAAACAATTCCTAGAGCCCAGACAGATCTAAATACCAGGAAGACAGTAAGACAGGACTGTAGGCCACTGAGGTATTCAGTGTACCTACACATGCAGGTGGAAGGATCTCCCATGCTCATGGATCAGTAGTACTAACATAGTGATAATGGCCATCTTGCCAAAAGCAATCTACAGATGCAATGCAATTCCTATCAAAATACCAACACAATTCTTTACAGACCTTGAAGAAACAATTCTCAATTCCATATAGAAAACCAAACAAACAAACAAACAAAAAAACAGAATTTCTAAAACAATCTTGTACAACACAGATTGCCTGGTATCAACAGATCCCTGATATCAAGCTGTACTGCAGAGAAATAGTAATAAAAACTTCATGGTACTGGCATAGAAAGAAAATGATGGATCAATGGAATCGAAAGAAGACCCAGAAATAACCCCACAAAACTATGGGTACTTCATTTTTGACAAAGAAGCCAAAACCATACAATGGAAAAAAGACAGCATCTTCAACAAATGGTGCTGGTCTAACTGAATGTTTACATGTAGAAAAAGGCATATAGACCCATATTTATCAGCCTGCACAAAACTAAAGACCAAGTGGATCAAAGACCTCAACATAAAACCAGATACACTAAATCTGTTAGAACAAAAAGTGGGAATGAGCCTTGAATTCATTGGCACAGGAGACAACTTCCTGAATGGAACACCAACATCACAGCTTCTAAGATGAACAATCAATAAATGGGAACTCATGAAACTGAAAAGCTTCTGTAAAGCAAAGAACACTGTCATCAGAAAAAAAATGACAGACTACAGATTGGGAAAGGATCTTCACCAACCTTATCTGTCAGAGGGCTAATATCCAGAATATATACAGAACTCAAGAAATTAAAAAGCAACAAATCAAGTAATCCAATTAAAAATGGGGTACAGAGCTATTCCTGAATAGAGGAATATTGAAAGGCAAAGAAACACTTAAATGTTCAACATCCTTAGTCATCAGGGAAATGGAAATCAAAACGACCCTGAGATTTCAGAGTCATTTCAGAATAGCTAAGATCAAAAACTCAAGCGAAAATACATGCTGGAGAGGTTGTAGAGAAAGGAGAACCCTCCTTCATTGCTGGTGGGAATGTAAACTTGTACAACCACTTTGGAAATCAATCTGGCACTTTCTCAGACAATTAGGAATAGTGATTCCCCAAGATCCAGCTATACCACTCCTAGGCATATATCCAAAAGATGTCCAAGTACACAACAAGGACATTTGCTCAACCATGTTTGTAGCAGCTTTATTCACAATATCCAGAAGCTGGAAAGAACCCAGATGTCCCTCAACAGAGGAATGGATACAGAAATCATGGTACATTTACACAATGGAATACTTTTTGGCAATTAAAAACAAGGAAATAATGAAAATTTCAGGCAAATAGTGGGCACTAGAAAAGATCATCCTGAGTGAGGTATCCCAGAAGCAGAAAGACACCCATGGTATATACTCACTTATAAGTGGATATTAGAAATATAATATAGGATAAACATACTAAAATCTGTACAACTAAAGAAGCTAAGCAAGAAGGAGGACCCTGAGTAAGATGATAAATCCTTACTCAGAAAGGCAAAGGGGATGAACAACAGAAGAGGGAGAAGACAGGCAATAGGACAGGACCCTACCACAGAGGGCCTCTGAAAGACTTTACCCAGCAAGGCATCAAAACAGATGCTGAGACTCATAGACAAACTTTGGGCAGAGTGCAGAGAATCTTATGAAAGAAGGAGGAGATAGAAAGACCTGGAGGGGACAGGAACCCCACAAGGAGAGCAACAGAACCAAAAAAACCTGAGGAAAGGGTCTTTTCTAAGACTGATAGTCCAACCAAGGACCTTTCGTGGAGATAAACCTAGAACCCCTGCAGCTGAGTCTCCAAATGAGCTCCCTAGTAATGGGAACAGTGGGCTGTCTCTGACATGAACTAGGTGGCTGGCTCTTTGTTCACCTCCTTCTGAGGGAGGAAGAGCCTTACTAGGCCAAAAAGGAAGGCAATGCAGCCAGTCCTGATGAGACCTCATAGGATAGGTCAGAAAGAAAGGGAGAAGGATCTCCCCTATCAGTGTACTTGGGGAGGAGCATGGGAGGAAATGAGGGTGTGGGGGTAGGATTGGGAGGGGATAGGGGAGGTGCTATATCTGAGCTACAAAGTGAACAAACTGTAATCAATAAAAAGTAAAATTAAAAAAATCAAAAGAGGAAAGAGATCATTGGGAGTGGGAAAAGTACAAAAGAAGGTAATATGGGATTGATATGATCAAAAAGTGTAATGATTAAATCCAGTATTATGTATAAAAAATATATGCTTTAAAACTTTCAAAATGCAAATGTGGGACTGTAAAAGGACTGTTGAAATCATTCTCCCCTTCTGTGGTTCTCTACCCCAACTCACAGCAGGTGGAAGTCCCCAAAGGGAGTTCACTATTTGTGTCAGGATGGATGAGGCAAGTGGATGGGGAAGTGACAGACTTTGCCAAATCGTCTACCAAACATGCCTTGGTGCTGAAATATGGATGTTATTTGCTTCTTGTATCCTCAGGTAAAGAAGTTGTACAACTAGCCCCAGAACTTCCATGGCAAAGGCACCCTCAACATCAGCCAGCCACAGTACAATTACAGCAGATTGGTGTATTGGAGTCCTTGGTGTGAAGCTACCTAATCAGCCAGGAGAGGGCAGACAGAAGATCCTTCTGTAACTTCTGCTTCTGCTTGAGATCCCCAAAAGTCAGCTTTCCTTTAGTGGGCTGCACAGTAAATCATGATAAAGTAGAGAGGCTGCTTACCAAGTTTCAGTGGACCCCTGGGACAACATACCCCAACTAGACATCACACATGAGCAAATAAAAAAGACCAGTGCCAGACTGCTTCTTTTGAATTTTTTCCTAGTGGGGTCCCATAAGGACCTTTAAATGTTACAGGTATTGTCATTGTTCTTGGTTGCCCTCCAGAACTTGACAATGAGCCCCTAATGTTGAATTCTCTACTTATTTGCCCTAATTCTAGCTGACAGTTCTGAGATTGCAATGTGAGAAATTGTCCCTCAACAGAATTGTAGCACAACCATGATGGAGAGCTGCAACTTCAAAAGCACCAGAGACTCCAGGCAGCTTCTAGAATGGCTTCTCTATGAACAAATGGATTCTTTGCTTCACATTTGTACCAATCAGAATTTTGTGATCCTTCTGGAACCTTTAAGGCTGTGAAAATATGGCATATATATTCCCCAAGTCCATCAGTCTTTTGGTGGATTGGACATTGATATACTTCTCTTTTGAGTTCACCACTATATTTGGAACCATTACCTGAAAGATGGTGTCAGTTTGTGTTCACACTAAAAGTGTCTTTTCCCCCTGAAGTTTCCCTTAATACCAGTCAAGGCGTATACTTTGGTCCCTGTGTTGCACAGGGCCCTAGGCTGACTGTTTTAAATAGATGCCTGATAAACTGCAACTTCAAAAGCTGTGTGCCTTGTCTTCCTCTGTAGACTGGTAAGGCTGCTTCCCCCTCAAGGGGAGGTGATCAAAGAGCAGGTCAATCAGTTTATGTATCCTAATGAGGCCTAATAGGCTAGAGTTCGATGGAAGAGGAGGAAGACCTCCCCTATCAGTGGACTGGGGGAGGGACATAGGAGAAGAGGGAAGGTGGGGTTGGGAGGGGATTGGGGGGCTACAGGTGGGATACAAAGTGAATAAACTGTAATTAATAAAAAAGAGTATTTTAAAAAAAGAGTAGTTGGCTAACACACACACACATACACACACAAAAAAGCTGTGTGTCTCTGCCCACATCCAGCCTCTCTGAGAAAGCAAAAGGAGAATCCCACAGAGCCTGACAAAAGGAGCAAGATACTGGTCTATGAGTATAGCAGAATGTCATTAGGAGTAATTTTATTTCTATGTTCTTTTAGTAGAACAGTAGTATTTGTTTTCCCCCTTTGTCTATGGTTTTGGGCCACCTGGACAGTGTCAAGTCTGGGTTCCTTCTCATAGAGTTGACTGTAGATAAAAAGGTTTATAGCTGTGTTGATGTTTACTTTTCTTCCTTGGTAGCGTGCAGAGTATCTTCCATGGACACTAGTTAGTAAGGGTGAAGGCTCTAGGTTGGCACCAGTTTCTTTGTGTTGTGTGGGTGTTGTCTCTTCAGTAATAGGGACTTACCATCAGTTTTTAATAGTCTTGGCAATAGCCTTGGTTGTTTGCAGGGTGCCATGGGACTCCTTTGGCCAACAACTCATTTAGATGTAACCTATTCCTAACACAGGAGATTTTTTTTGGTGGCAAAAGATGTCTAGTGGGGCTTTGTCTACCACTTTATTTGGTGATTTAGATTCTACAGTATGAGGTTTTCATCCAACCTCTCAAATGACCATTTCTTTTAAGTGTCACTCTCCATATTCCCTCCTTTACCCACTACTTCCCTCCCACTCACCATTTGATCCTCCTGTTCCAGTCACCGTACCCCACCTACTGATAACTATTCTATTTTCTCTTCCTAGGGGGATCCTTCCATCTTGTCCTTGTTAGGGAGGGTTTCTATTGTTATAATAAATCACCATGATTAAAGCAACTTGTGAAGGAAAGGGTTTATTTGGTTTCATCATAGTTTTATCACTGAAGAAATTCAAGATAGGAGCTCAAACAGGGAAGGAACCTGGAATCACTAGCTGATGCAGAAGCCATGTAGGAATGTTGCTTACTGGCTTAGTTCCCATGGATTGCTCAGCCTCCAACAGAAGGCTGGGCCTTCCCCCTTCGATCACTAATTAAGAAAATGCCTTACAGGCTTGCCTACAGCCCAATATTATGAAGGCATTTTATCAACAGAGGCCCTGTCCTTTCCAATGACTGTAGCCTGTGTCAAGTTGACATAAAACCAACTAGCCAGCATACCTGCCCACTACTGGTCCCTTACTCTATACCTAACCTCTGTGATTATACAGATTGTAGCTTATCAAGGACTTATATACATATAAGTGACTACATATCATATTTGTTGTTTTGTGTCTGGGTTACCTCATTGAAGATTATGTTTTTCCAGCTGTATCCATTTTACCTACAAATTTCATTGTTTATTTGTTTGTTTTGTTTTTTAAACTGCTGAGTAATAATCCAGTGTATAAATAAATGTACTACATTTTCTTTATCAATTCATCCATTGAATAACAACTCTGTTGTTTCCAATTTTGGGTTGTTATGACCAGAGCAACAAGTAGCAGGATATGGAGTCCTTTAGGTATATTCCCAAGGGTGGTATAGCTGGATCGTGAGGTAGATCTATTCTTTAAGTGTTTCTTCTTGACCATTTGAGTTTACTCTTTTGAGAACTCACTGTTTAGAATTGTACCATATTTTTTAATTGGGTTATATTTTTCTTGATATCTAATTTCTTGATTTCTTTACATATATTTTAATATAAGACTTCCGTCAGATGTACGGTTGGTGAAAATCTTTTCCCATTCTGTAGGCTACTGTTTTGCTTAAATGACAGTGTTTCAGTTTCATTAGGTCCCATTTATTAATTGTTTATCTTAGTGCCTCAAGCATTGATGTTCTGTTCTGAAAGGCTTTTTCTGTGCTAACAAGTTCAAGGCATTTCTCTGCTTTCTCTTCTATCATATTCAGTGTATTTGGCCTGTTGAGGTCTTTGATCAATTTGGAGTTGAGTTTTGTCAGTGTTATAAATATCAATCTATTTGGATTCTCCTACATGCAGTCAGCCAGTTTGACCAGTACCATGGGTTGAATATGCTGTCTTGGCTTCTTTAAAAAAAAAAAATCAGGTGTCCATAGCTGTGTAGATTTATATCTGATTCTTTAGTTTAATTACATTGGTCAATATATATGTTTTTATGCCAATTATATGTTGTTCTCATTACTATAGCTCTGTAGTACAATGTAAGTTCAGGAATGGTGATACCTCTAGGAGTTCTTCTATTTTTCATGATTTTTTAAATTATCCTGTGGGTTGTATGTGTGTGTGTGTGTGTGTGTGTGTTCCCATAAGCTAAAAATTGACCTATCAAGATCTTTGAAGAATTGTGTTGGAATTTTGATGGGAATTGTATTGAATCTGTAGATTGCTTTTGGTAGAGTGGCCATTTTCACTATACTTATCCTATCATTCTGATCCATGGGAGCGTGGTTCAGAACCATCTGAGCATGGGATTTTTTTTCCATCTTCTGATATCTTCTCTGATTTCTTTAATGCCTTAAAATTTTTATTACACAAGTCTTTCACTTGCTTGGTTGGTGTTCCCCCAAGAGATTTTATATGGGAGAGTGCCCTAATCAGGGTTTCTATTGCTGCAACAAAACACCATGACAAAAAAGTAAGTTGGGAGTGAAAGGGTTTATTCCACTTACACTTTCACATAACTATTCATCACTAAGGGAAGCCAGGACAGGAACTCACACAGGGAAGGAATGTGGAGGCAGGAGTTGATGCAGAGGCCCTGGAAGTGTGCTTCTTATTGGCTTGCTTGCCATGGCTTTCACAACCTGCTTGCACAGCCCAGGACCACCAGCCCAGGGATGGAACCACCCAAAATGAGCTGGGTCCTCCCCTGTCAGTCACTGATTAAAAAAAAAAAAATGTCTCCATCTTGTGGTGGTTTGAATAGGTATGACCCCCATAGATTCATGTGTTTAAATGCTTTGGCCCGTTGAGAAATGCCACAATTAGGAGGTGTGAGCTTGTTGGTAGAAGTGTGTCACTGTTAGGGCAGGCTTTGAGGTCTCCTATGCTCAAACTCTGCCCAGTGTAGAATTCCATCTCCTCCTGCCTGCCTTTGGATCAAGATCTAGAACTCTCTGCTCCTCCAACACCATGTCTGCCTGCACACTGCCATCTCCTTGAAGGGCTCCCAGACACCAAGCTGGAAGGTTTGAGTGCCAGTGCTGTTGTTCTCCTAGCAGAAAAGGATGAAGCACAGGGTCCTGAGTGAGAATAAAGCATGATCTGTGTCACAAGATCTCCAGTCCAGCCAGGGGTGCAGGAAAATATTTTTTTTTTCTCTGCAATAAGTGTTACTGCTCTTTCAGGTGGCCTGTTTAGCACCAGGCCAGGTGGCATCAGGTTGCTCAGGGAGTGAGGGTGGCTGCTTCAGGAACTCAGGCTTGACCTGACTGAGATGAATTGGGCTGCTGCTTTGTGTGTGTGTGTGGGGGGGGGCGTCCAGCAATGAATTCTTTGGGAAAAAGGGGGCCCTTCTTTCCTCCAATGTTACAGCTCTGAATAAATAGCCAGTCTCAGGCATCCTTTGGTGAAGTAGGGATTTATAAACCTACTGGGGAGGAGTTTTGAGGATGAATGTATCTCACTGGTTAGGACTTAGGGTGCTGGTAATGTTCTATTTGGATTGGGAAAGATAAGCGGTAACAAGCTTATGTGACTGACAACCTGTAGCCACCTGTGGGTTCAGTCACATGTTCCTGAGGCAGACACAGAAATAGGAGAGAGCTTTGTGCCACACTTCTCATTCTCAAGATGAGATTTTAAATTTCCAATTTGAGAGTTCTAGGGTTTGAGCATACTCCATCTCGGGCAGTTCTGAGCCAGTTCCTTTGGAGGCAAGGTTCACAATGATAATGGACTGAACCTCAGAAACTATAAGCCAGCCCCAATTAAATGTTTGCCTTTATACAAGTTGCCTTGGTCATGGTGTCTCTTCACAGAAATGAAACTCTAGCCAAGATACATATGGATCTTATGGAGGTTGTCAATTGAGGGTTCTTCCTTTCAGATAATTCTAGCTTGTGTCAAGTTGACATAAGAGTAGCCATCACAGGAGGATATTGTGAAATGTGTTGTTTTTCTGATTTCATTTTCAGTTTGTTTGTCTATGAGCAAGAGTATATATCATGTTTTGAGGGTAAATATGTGACTTAAGTGTTTCTTTTATGATTTTGGGTGCTCTTGTGTTTGGCGCACAAATATTTAGAATTGTACTATCCTTTTGGTGGATTTTTCTGAGTATGAAGTGTCTTTCTCTATGTCTTCTTAGATTAGTTTTGGTTTGCCAGATATTGCAGTGGCTACCCCATCTTGCTTCATAAGTTTATTTGTTCAGAATATTTCTTTTTTTTCAACTTTTTGTCCTTTTACCCTGAGGTGATATTTATTGTTGATAGAAAGGTATGTTTCTTGTATACAATAGAAAGATGGATCCTGTTTCCAGATCTATTCTGTTACTCTTTCTTTTTATTAAAGAATTGAGACCACTGATGCTCAAAGTTATCATCAATGAACAGTGTTTGTTGATTCCTGTTATTTTGTTGTTATGTTGCGCATTATTTTTCTTCTCTTTTTACTTGATGGGCTAGGATAATTTAATCCTTGTGTTTTCTTGGGTGTGATTAACCTCCTGCCACAGAAATTTTCCTTCTAGCACCTTCTGTGGAGATGTATTTTGAATTATATAGTGCTTAATTTTAGTTGTATCATTGAATTATTTTTTTCTTTTTCTGTCTATTGTGATTGAAAGCTTTGCTGAATTTGGTAGTCTGTACTGGCATCTGTGGTCTCTTAATTCAGTCTTTTTGGACATTCATGCATCCAAGTAATCCAGAATGTTCTTTTGAGATCAGTGACCCCATAACATTTGCAAACACAGTTTCTTTAAATAAGGTCACACTCACAGGTTCTGAGTAGGTGTATTTTGGGGGAACACGGCCAACATTCAACCAGTGACTAAATCCAAATTTATCTCTCCACTTCTATTCCTATTCCTGCAGAAATCATTGCTTCTCTAGAAAGACCCAAGTGACTTACAAAACTCCACAGGCCCAAGCCTAGCTTCTTCTACTTATCTGCCTAGCTGTTACTATTCCACCCCAAGTATGTTCAAGGCACTTGTGTTTTTTTTTTGTTTTATTTTGTTTTGTTTTTTTCCATCTGCATGCCAGGGTCATTTGCACCCAGGACTCTCAAGCATGATGTTTCCTCTACCTAGGATGCTCTTCTATATCCTCATAACACTGAATTCTTCCTGACATTCATATTTGTTTGACTTAGGTATCTCAAGGGCTTTTTTTTAAATTTTTTATTTTTTATTTTTTTATTTTATTCATTTTGTATCCCCCCATAAGCCCCTCCCTCCTCCCCTCCCGATCCCACCCTCCCTCCCCTTTCTGCATGCATGCCCCTCCCCAAGTCCACTGATAGGGGAGGTTCTCCTCTCCTTTCTGATCTTAGTCTGTCAGTTCTCATCAAAAGTGGCTGCATTGTCCTCTACTGTGGCCTGTAAGGCTGCTCCCCCCTCAGGGGGAGGTGATCAAAGAGCAGGCCAACCAGATTATGTCAAAGGCAGTCCCTCTTTCCATTACTATGTAACCCACTTGGACATTGAGCTGCCATGGGCTACATCTGTGCAGGGGTTCTAGGTTATCTTCATGGATAGTCCTTGGTTGGAGTATGAGTTTCTGGGAAGTTCCCTGTGTTCAAATTATCTTGTTCTGTTGCTCTCCTCGTGGAGTTCCCGTCCCCTCCAGCTCTTACTATTTTTCACTTCTTACATAAAATTCCATTCTTTTTTAACCAGTTAACCTACTTATTTTCTACCAAATAATATCACACTCATTTTCCATTTGGAAGTTTTATTTGTTCTCAGGTAATTGTTCCTTTCCATGCCAGCATATAAAATCCATAAGAGATACATATAATGACACATACCTGTAATCTATGCACTCAGGATTCTGAAATAGGAATCCTGTGCTGTAACTTCTGTGCTGTGACTTCTGTGCTGTCTTATGCTGTGGTATGACCTACACGCCAACCTTGGCTACAAAATGAGGCCCTGCCTCAATTAATTAATTATACTTTTAAAAAACTCACTGAGGGTAAATGTTTGTGCTTTTCTTTCTCCATCAATGTTTCCCTACTATGTAAAGATGGTTCCTGGCATATATTGCATGCACAGCAATAAACTGAAAGGTGAACAATGAACCAGTGTAAAGATTGGGCATGACTTTAGTCTTTGAGTAAGCACAGATGATATTTCAAGGGTTTGAGGGATTATTTGAAAGACATGGAAATATTTGTAGTGGAGATACCTCTGTAAGCTAAGAGACTCTTCTTCACCTTTCTCAGCAGTTTTCAAGGGGCAGAATATTCAGCCTTGTGTGATTATAGCAGTCAGGATCAGGGGAGGCAATTTTCTCAGGATATCTCACAATGCACAATGCATTGTGCCACAATGGCATCTTTCTGAAAGAGGCAGTCCATACTTCTGCTCTAGACATGGCTCAAAAGAGGAGTAATGCCATAATAAAATACAAACAACCCAATTAACAAATGGACAAAGGACTTGATTAGACATTGCTCAAAGGTAGATATGCAAATATGCTAAGCACTCAAAAACATTCAACACATTACAGAAATGCAAATCAAAACCACAATGAGATACCATCTCACAACCATTTAGAGTAGTAGTTATTGTGAAAGAGAAAGATAAAAGGGAAAATGTGTTGACAAGGATGCAGGAAAAAAAAATCAGAACCCTTGTACTTCCTTGGCAGAAATGGAAAATGGTTCATCCACTATAGAAAAAAAAAAACATTTAGCAGCTCCTCAATTAAATTAATGTAGAACAACCATACGATCCAGCAGTTTCTCTCTTAGCCATATACACAAAAGAACTGCAAATAGTATCTAAACAAATCTTACACACAAATATTAACACCATTATTATTTACAAAAGGGAAAAGGAGGAAACATCCCAAATATTGATCAACATATGAATGGATAAATATGTAAATTTGTCATATCCATCCATTGAAATATTATCCATCCATAGAGTGGAATGAGGTAGTGATACAAGTATGTATGTGGGTGAATCTTGAAAAAGGTACACATGAAAGTCCACCCATCATATGATTCCACTTAAATAAAATATCCACAAGAGACAAAGCCATAAAGATTTAAAGCATATTGACAGTTACCAGTGTTGTGGAGCAGAGGATATAAAATAATGAAAGCTAATGGCTTTGAAATCTTCTTTGGGGAGAGATGAAAGTGGCCTGTGCTGAGACAGTAGTGATGGTCATATTAGTACTGAGAATGTCCTAAATGTCACTGAATTGGATACCTTTTAATAGTTAAAATGGTAGGCTATGATTATATGTATTTTATTAGGATACTAAAACAAAAATAAGAGGAATATAAAGAATACCTGAGAAAAGGCCCAATCCTGTATTCCCAGGGTCATACAGAGCATTTGAGGCCCAGAACAGACAAGGGCTTCTGCTATGCTCATCAAGAACTCAGATTCTGGTTGACAGGGAGACACAGGCAAGCTTGGGAAATACAATGATCTACAATGCACTCATAGTGGGAAGAGGATAGCTGGCCCTCTGTTCCCGGTAGAGATAAAACATCATCTGCAATGGAGAGTCACATTCTGACCCATGCCACAGGCCACATTCTTTTCTTTCTTTATCACTTTGTTCCAACCACTGCCAACCACATCTGACAGCTGTGTTACTGAAGGTGTACTTGAAGAAGCAGTAGCAAGGGCCTCTCTCATGCCAGAGGGGTCCATTATCAGGGTGAAGTGTTCTCCTATCAAAATAGTCCCCAAGGGCTCTTTAACAACCACCCCCAACTCCTGAAGCAGTAACTAGTAAAATTATACTGGCTATATCCCCTGCTTTATCAATTTGGGCAACTTTCATTCCCTCCCTCTGCATTAGAGATTTGATTAAATCCTCTTTTCCTTCTAGTGGAAACACTTTGCTCAGGTGAGTGCTTCTGTTCCATGGTCTTGGAGCCAAACCTCCTGGGTTCAAGTCTCACTGCTGCTGCCTTATAACTGAAACATCTCCCAGCCACTTATTTCTTCCCACCCTCCATCTAAAGATGGCTAAATTGACTTAATAAGATCAGCTTTAGACTTTGCAGCCAGCCCTGAAGATACCTGATAAAACAGGGTAGATGAAAGGGGAGGAGGTCCTCCCCTATCAGTGGACTTGGAAAGGGGCAGGGAGGAGACCAGGGAGGGAGTGTGGGGTTGGGGAGGGAATGAGGGAGCGGGATACAGCTGGGACACAGAGTTAACAAAATGTAACTAAAAAGAAAAAAAAAAGAAACAAAAAGAGAAGATGTGCTTTGGAGACCATTATCCCCATCTGCATGGCTAGTATGGGCACCTAACCACACACTTTCTGATCTTCAGTATCTTGGATTTGGATCTGATTTGCTTACATCTTCACTGACTGTAAAAGATGTAAATAAAACATGGATTCAGAGAGTAACCTCAAAAAAAAAAAAATCAGCTTTAGACCTGCACTTGCATGCACATACCCACATAGAGACATGGAATAATTAAAAATATAAAAACAAATCACTTTTAAACTTTTGAGACTGTTCTTTTTAAATATTTTTGATGCTTTGAGAATTTCATACAATGCATTTTGATTTCACTCACCCAAACTCCTCCTATATTTGCCCCACTTCCCAACCTCCATTAACCTCATATCTTCTTTTGTTTGTTTGCTTTTTACAGCTCATCATCAGCTCCAGTTTGTGCTTACCATATATTCCTGGATGTAGGACCATCCCCTGGAGAATGTTCAACCTACCAGGGGCCATATCCTTAAAGAAAACTAACTCTTCCTCCCCAAGAAGCTACCAACTGTAAATAACCCCATCATCCCTGACCTGTAGCTCTTACAACCTTTCTATCCCTCTTCTATGATAGTCTCTGAGCCTTGGGGAAATGGTGTGACACCACTGACACTTATTCTCTGCATTTTTATCAAATTTATGGGTATATGAAGGATATATATATATATATATATATATATATATATATATATATTCAAAAAGTTAATTCCAGAGAGTAGCTTCAAGGATCAAGTGAGATTTCCTACCATAGGGAAAGCAGACAGACCATGCCTGGCACTCGGTTAATTCTCAGTGAATGCCATCCATTAGCATCTTATCATGACAAGCTCCTGATTGTTCTGGGGTTCACTTAATACCACCAAGATCATTACAAACACTGACAAAACTTCCACCACCTGTGAAGCTGCCATGCCATCACAAATCCTCAAAAGAATCTGACCAACATGAATTTCATTCTTTGCCATGGCAAGATCTAGGGACTGACACAAGGAGGATGTGGCTGGAACAAGAAGTCTGTTTTCTTGGCATCTGAACACTTGGCTAGATTCTGTGTTCCTGAGAAGGCTATTTCTTGATACAAAATTGACTATTCTAATCAAGGCACTTCAGTGCTCAAACTGTTAAATATAAATAGGTTAGTGCAGTGTGAACGTGAGGCTGAAAAGAATTAAATGGGAGCATGCTTTCCTAAGAGGAGTCTAAAATAAGTATATAGTTAGCATGCAGAAATGGCAATAATAGAAACTCTGGGCTAAGACTGACATGATTGTTCCAAATGAGGCTCCACGTGGTCCCCAAAGCAATCCTCCTTCAAGACACAATCTGGAAGCTGCTGACAAATCCATACACCAGGCCAGAATGAAATCTCTCTCAGTTCAGGAAATGTTGCAAGTGGGTGGGGCAGTGAAATGTGGCAAACATGCCAGTGGGAATGGAAACTGGGTATCACTGAAGACACTCTGGGTTTTTTCAGAAAAGATCATGGGGAGCCTCTGTATGGCTTCCTACTAGAAGAAAGGCTATATAGCTAAAGTTAGAACTCTTAGCTCAACATTACTTTGGACTTGACCAAGAAAGAATATGAGAAGGGAGTTTATAGGAAATGGGATATGAGGCCAGTGAAACAATATTAAGTAATCTTGAGCAAAGGTGTCCTGA
Source organism: Psammomys obesus (assembly GCF_907164565.1). NCBI lineage: Eukaryota > Metazoa > Chordata > Mammalia > Rodentia > Muridae > Psammomys > Psammomys obesus. The sequence goes on along the minus strand of NW_026590715.1, from coordinate 2,404,742 downwards.
GTGGGTGGCACATAGGCAATTATTCAAGGCTTCATTCCCCATGGCATTGTGGGGAAGCAAAGTTAGAGTCTGCATGCACCTTGCTGTGTTCAACCAGACAGAACTAGTGGCAAAATTTGAAGAGCACCAGTATGTTTGAATAAAGTGTAACTTTCGGAATCCCATAAACTTTAATCAACTTTCTCTCCATTTTTGTTATTGGTTGAATTGTGTCTCCCTAAACATACATAGTGATGTTCAACTCCTTCCCTTAAATATCTCAGAACATGAATTTATTTGGAAATGGGGTCTTGCAGATAAAATCAGTTAAGTTGGGATAAAGTTGTAGTGGAACAAGGTGGATGCTAAATGCAATATGACTGGCGTCTTTCTAAAAAGTAAGGGACACATGGACAATACTATGCATAGATTACAGTTATACTAACAAAACCGGAAAACACCAAACACTACCAAAAAGCAAGGGCAGAGGCATGGAACAGATTCTTCTGCCCAGCCCTTTGAGTGAACCTACCCTGCCAACATCTTTATTTCAGAACCCTGTCTTCTAGAACCAGGAGCCAGTACATGTCTGTGGTTAAACCATCAGTTTGTGATACTTGGTTGCAGCAGAGTAACATCACCAGTCTCCAGAGTTAGGCTAACACTAATTCTGAGGAACGGGCTATCCCTTACAGTCAGCCAAAGGCGCCAAAGGCACCAAAGGCATAAGGTCATGGAGCAGGGAGGCTCGGAAGGCTGACACAGAAGTTGAGATAGCTCTGCAGGGAGGAGACCGTCCTTCTCCAAGAGCAGACAGACACACAGTGTCCACATCACAGTTCTCCCAGGGCAGGGCCTCTCCTCTGCTGCCTCTTTTTGATAAAAACCTACAGTCTCCTGAACTCCTGTTGTAGTTAACAGGGAGCTGGAGGGAAATTGTGTCTGGCTGGGTACATGCAGTACAGGAGCTGGCCTGCTTTTCCTTTGTAGGGTGGGGGTATAAAGGAGATTAGAGAATATCTATAATCAAACAAACCAACTTCTTCAGCAGGGTCTTCTTGCCCCTGTCATTGTGAAGAGTGAGATGCGAGATGCAGACTTTGAGGGCATCTTTTTGTCTTCTTTTGTTTGTTTTGTTGGTTGGTACTGGGATTGTACCCAGCACCTTATCCACAATAGGCACATACCCTATATCACTGAGATACATCTCCAGGCCAAAGTTGCACTTTGAATCTTAATACTCTAGCTTAAAACCCCATTTGAAATGTTTATTCTTATATACAATACATCCATGTTTGTTTGAACATAATAAAATAATTTTTATGTTACTTAGCCTTTCCCAAAAATTTAGAGTAAAACTGTCCCTCCAGGAAGACAAGTCAAAAGCTGTAAGGATCCCAGCTTACAGAGGCCTGGTCCCCTACCAGAATGACATTTAACACTAACACATGCTCACCATCTCCCCTGCTCCAGTGCCTGGAGCATACTACTCCCAAGGCTGAAGCCATTTTTCACCTCATGCCAACACCCACCTCAGAGCTGACACTGCTTCTTCTAGCTGGGCCCCACACCAATACTGGCAGGCCCTGTATGAGCTTCCTGCCCATGAGAGGGCTCAAGGCCTTATAAACCTCTGCTAGGAAGCAGGCTAGCCTGCTCCATCCCCCCCAATGTCTGGCAATGAGCCCTGTCTCTTACCACTTGGGACACCAAGGCTGTACCTGTGGGACTAGAAACACTGAAAATTTTGGCATGACTTAGCTGTGCTGACCTTGATATTCTATTTTTTGTCATTGTTGCATTTGTGTGCATACAGAGGCCACAGGACACCCAACGTATTCATTAAAGACATGGTCTCTAGGGTCAGTGAAATGGCTCAACAAGTAAAAAGCACTCACTTTGCAAGCCCGACAACTAGAGTGAAATTCCCAAATCCCATGGTGAAAGGAGAGAACTAACTCATGTAACTTATATTCTGGCCTCCACACATGCACCATATCATATGTGATCTGTACTTACACACACAACAATAATAGAAAGGTTATCCTTAAAAATGATTAAGGTAGCCAGGTGGTAGTGTGTGCCTTTAATCCCAGCATTTGGGTGGCAGAGGCAGGCAGATATCTGAGTTCAAGGCCTGGGATACAAAGTGAGTTCCAGGACAGCCAGGGCTACAAAGAGAGAGGGGAGGGGAGAGAGAGGAATGCATGCATGGATGGATGGATTCATAGATGGATAGATGGATGTGGAATTGGAGCAATAAAGGGCAAGTTGACAAAGAGTCAGGGAAAACTGCAGGAAGAGCAGGCTTACATTCTGAAGGAATCCTTAAGAAGTAGGAGCAACCCACTGAACAATGGTCAGGTGTCAAGCAAAGACCAAGCGCTTCCTGTGCATGGGCCACTCGTGCCCAAGCCTCTTATACATAGCTCACCAGAATCCTTTGAGTAGAGGACTCTCACTCATCACCCCATGTATGCTATAGATGAGACAAGTGGGGCTTATGAGAGTCAAAGTAACTTGCTCAGGGCCCAGGCTACTAAGTAAGAAAATTGCAATTCAAGTACAGGCTGCCAAGTTCACTGAACAGGGTATGGGAATGTGAAAAGGTAAGGCTCCAGTCCCCAAATCCCAGACAGAGCAGTTCTTTTGTAACTCATCTATCTATGGGACTTCAGTTAAGTCTTCCCTTAAAAGATGGGTAACTGCTTTGGTACTGCAATACAAACACCCTGCCTCAGGCTTCATCTAAGATTCTGCCTCTGTTGGTACAATCCCTTAGGCTGGACCTCACTGCCTGTACCCCCAACTAAGGCCCCTCTGGGCATGGGGAAAATTCCTAGGTTGCTATGTTTGAAAGGGCCTGGTACTGAGAAAGAGTTCTTGGAGCAAGCACTAATTAGCATGACCCTTGAGTATTATTAATAATCAGATTGAGAGCACCAGTGTGTGCCAAATCTAGAAGGTGAGACAAGGACAGGCAGGCACAGAACGGTAAAGGAGGGAGGGAAGATGGCTCAGGACTACTGTGGGCCCAGATGGGCTGGCCTCCAGCTGCTAATCAGAGCTGCCCACTAGGACAAAGGTTCTGGGACTTTGGGCTGCTTTGGTGTTCACACAGGCACACCTACTTGCACTAGGCCTTTATAGGCAGGAAACTCTATCCTTCTGTATCACAAGAACCACTCCTACAACTTTTACCACTATCTCCCAAACTGCCCCAATTCTCTCTTCACCCATTCATCCATCTACCGACATAACCACCCATTTATTTGCATAACAAACATCTGCTGGGAACCTACTGTATATAGGTACTACACTGTAGAACAGAGGCAATGGTTGAGGTCTTCGCCCTCATAGGACAGTTATGATTATTCAGTATCAGAGGAGCTAGGCTAGGCAAAGGTCCACCAAATACCACAAGAAAAACAGTTGAATTTTATGGGTGTCAGTAAGAAGAAGTTAAAAACCTTGGCAGTTTTCTAATACATGGATCTGCCATATGTTTGATTGTCTTATTATAATGAGTTTATAATTTTCCTTATTAAGTTTACATTTTAACTACTACCAATGGCTTTTCCTGCTACCATCCTTTCGCCCTATTTTCAATTGATACTACTTAGGTCAGTTGTACCCATTCATTCCCTTATTCTCCACACCATTCAAAAAATACTGAGTAGCAGCTCTTCTGGTCCAGTCACTGAGGCCGCAAAAGACCCAAGGCAGCCCCTGACATCCCAGAACTGACAGTAACAAAACCTCACTGACTATATATTAACAATTGTGCTGTGGCAGAGGAAGTATTGGGGCTGGAGAAGCCCTGGTAAAGAACTACCTGACTTGGCCTGTTGGTTAGAATAGGGACTGGATTTGTGACACACAGGTCCTAATAAAATGCAGTTGTTTAAGCTGAACAACATGCAGCATTTTCTCTGTCAATAATCCAGGGATGAGCAAGTGAACAAAATGGTTTCATTGAGATCTTTTCTGGCTCTCTCATCTAGTTTAATTAAATGACAAACAATATAGTCACAATGGCTATCTGCAGCCACATTAGTGACACAGTGAGCACCAAGATTCAGATGAACACTGTGAGTGGCAGTAATGCAATAGTTAGGTCTACCATATCTTTGAACTTCCTGTTATTAGTCCATAACTTCTCCCACTAAATTTAATTTTTAAGTAAACATAAGATCTGGGTGGGCTTCCCACATACCTGTGATTTCAGTACTTAAGAAACTAAGGCAGAAAGGTATCTGCCAAGTTTGAAGGTAGACTGCACTACCTACTCTTTTTACAAAAGGTTGGTGTGGCTACATAAGGGCATTGCAAGCTGACATGATTTACAAAGTAAAAAAAAAAAAAAGGGGGGGTGGCAGAGAGATTGCTCTTCGGGTATTTGTTGCCAAGCATGATGACCTGAATTCAATTCTTAGAACCCATGTAGTAGAAGGAAAACCAATTTTATATGTACACAATGGTACATACATGCAGGCACACACACGTTTTTTAAAAGCTCAAAAAAGACTGTCAATATTGGCTCATCATCAACGTGATAGGTTCTGAGTACAGTTCTAAGATGCTGCAAGACCAGGAGCCCTCCTCTAGCCTACCATCAGCAGCATAGAACAAACCCAGAGCAAACCTTCTCTGGCTTTGGGATGCTGACCTGATGTCCCAAGGTCTGGAATCCTGAGCATCTTGTACTTTGTCCCAGAAACCTGTGCCTCCCTGTTCTTTTGATTCCAGGGCCTGGCTTAGCTAGGCCAGTCCATGTTTTCCCAACCAGGTCTTTATTGGAATATTGCCAGGCTCATTTGATGAGGGAGTTAAGGCAACAATGCTGAAGCCAGTGGGAGGAACCAGAGATTCACAAATGCTCTATAAGGAGTGCTCAGATGCTTGCATTTATTCCAGAAAGCCATTGTAAGACCTAGGAGATCTTTAAGTAGAAGCAGACATGTTTTTATCTGTTCAAGAGAAAGCCTTCTATAACATTTAGAGGTATGAGTGAGAGCTCTGGAAATTATGAATTAGGCTCTATATACTCCCGAAACAACTTTTGGAAATATGACACCCATGTTATTGTGAGAAGCAACAGCAGCCCAGCTTTGTGAGACTTTAGATTCAAGGCTATCCTGATGATTCTGCCAGCACCTGGTACATAATGAAGGTGGTCCTGAATAGTTCATAACAAAGGTGGTCCTGGATGGCCTAAGAAAGCAAACCCAGCAAGTAAGCAAGCTGTGTTGATCAAACTGGTATGCTGTGTTCCAATGTGAAGCCCTGAGATCTTCGCTGGGATGAGGGTTGCCCTCTAAAGCCTAGTTTTTTACAGGTCTTTAGCAGTTTACAGAAGCCTTAGAGAATAGCCAGATGGATCATGAAGGCATAGCTTGTCCAAATATCACCTCTTAGACCAGACCAAGCTTGTGAACAACTCTCCACAGTGCAGACCTAAAGCACAGAGTCCTTTCTGAAGTAACAGAACCCATCTTCCAAAAGACCTGTCAATGGCTGCTTTTTACAGCCAGAGTAAGTGGCAACCACACCACACTTTGGCTCAGCATTTCCCCAGAGGTCTCTCAGGGGGCATCCAGATGTGAAAGAACATAGGAATGCCTCATTATATAATTTCTGGAGACTGGCTCAGGATGGATGCAAACAATGGTACCAATGGTACTTATTTGGTAACTCATCTCAAAGGGGAAAAATGCTAATGGAAGGTATTAGAATAGGACACTGGGGTCTGATGTGAACTGAGTGGACACTTGTGCCAAAGTCCAATAATTCCTGACACCAACCTATCTGTGATATCTGCCTTTGCCTGAAACTGACCCCTAATGGGAGCTTTCAATCCTGCGGCCTAAATGGATATGAGGTACAGAGGACTTTCCTTTAAAAGCGAGGTAAATTTACATAGCCTAAAATTAACCATTCAAAGTACATAATTTGTTGGTATTTACTACAAATACAGCACTGTGCAACAAACAGTTCTACTTGGTTCTAAAACAGTACCATCACCCAAAAGGATATCCTGCACCCACCTAGCAGCTACCTAGCACTTCACCCTCCAGACCTTGGCAACACTAATCCATTTTCTATATCTATAGATTTCCCTTTATGGACATTTCTTATAAGTGGAGTTATAATATTACTTTTTTGTTTTTGTTTTTTTTATATTTTATGAATTACACTTTATTCATTTTGTATCCCCCCCATAAGCCACTCCCTCCTCCCCTCCCGATCCCACCCTCCCTCCCCTTTCTGCATGCATGCCCCTCCCCAAGTCCACTGATAGGGGAGGTTCTCCTCTCCTTTCTGATCTTAGTCTATCAGTTCTCATCAAAAGTGGCTGCATTGTCCTCTACTGTGGCCTGGTAAGGCTGCTCCCCCCTCAGGGGGAGGTGATCAACGAGCAGGCCAATCAGATTATGTCAGAGGCAGTCCCTCTTCCCTTTACTATGTAACCCACTTGGACACTGAGCTGCCATGGGCTACATCTGTGCAGGGGTTCTAGGTTATCTCCACGAATAGTCCTTGGTAGGAGTATGAGTCTCTGGGAAGTTCCCTGTGTTCAAATTTTCTTGTTCTGTTGCTCTGCTTGTGGAGTTCCCGTCCCCTCCAGCTCTTACTATTTCCCACTTCTTACATAAAATTCCATTCACTCTGCCCATCAGTTGTCCATCAGGCTCAGCATCTGCTTTGACAGTCTACTTTTTATCTTGATTTTTTTTTGTATCTAGATTTTGTTAAATAAGATACTGTTCTGGGTGCCATCCACTGTCCTACTTTGCTTTTCTATTTCTGTGGAAAAAAAAAAAAAACACTGACCAAAACCAGCCCATGAAGAAAGGGTTTATTTCACTTGCACTTCCACATCATGGTCCATGACTGATAAAAGCCAATACAGGAATTCAAACAAGATGTGAAGGAACTGAACCAGAGGCCACGAAGAAACAATGCTTACTACCTTGATCTCCACGGCTTGCTTATTTGCTCAGTTTGCTTTCTTTGCTATCTGGGAATACCTGCCCAGGTGTTAAAATGCAGTGGGCTCTCCCACACCAATTATTAATCAGGAAAATGCCCCCCCAAAGACCTTCCCACAGGCCATTCTGACAGAGGCATTTTCTCCATTGGGGTTCCCTCTTCCCAGGTGATTATAGCTTGTGTCACATTAGAAAACAAACAAACAAAAACCAAAACAAACCAACACATTTATATTTTTGCAGCAAGCCTTTCTATTGCTGAATAATATTCTGTTGTGTAGAAATAGCATATTTTCTCCGTTCATCTGTTTATTAGTCATTTGTGTTGTTTCTATTTCTTGGTTGTAAATAATGCTTCTATGGACACTGATATTTTAAACTGAATGTGTGCTTCAATTCTTTGGGGTTTAAATTCTTAGGGGTGGAATTTCTGGGCCATACGGTATTTCTAACTTTTGAGAAAACATTAAAGAGTTGTCTGAGAGCTGTCCTTGCGAAATCTGTAAGATATCTGCTAATGCTTGTGACTGAGGTCAAGGATCAGAGACCCAAGATCTACAGCCTTTAAGCTGCTCAATGACATATCCTAGAAGAACCATAGAAGATAAGATAGAGGCCTGAGTACCACATGTTCCCAACAAGCTTTCCTTTCCCCAGCAGGCAGTGGATGCATTTTGTCACCTCTGAAGCTGTGAGAAATGGATACTAATTGATAGAAGCTATGTCTGAAGAGATTCAGCTTCCAGAGTCTGGTCTCCAAATTCAAAGGGGCAATGGGTGTGTGTTTGTGTACCTGGGTGAAGCACTCCCAAGTGAAGGCTCCTATAGGGAGAACCAAACAGGGAAAGGCAGTGCTTTTAAAGGTGCTAGAAGCCTGAATCACACTGAGACCAAGTGCCCTTGTCATGGGAAGATTCTCTGCTTAGGTCTCTTGAAAAAGGCATGCTATGCTGAGCCTGAGACCACATGGCTGGGTCCTACCATTTGGATGATCCTTATAACCTTTTATCCTTTGAGTCTAGTCTGTGTCCTAGGGCCACTGAGCCAAGACATATAATACATAGTCACTATGAACCATCACTGTGGCAAGCTGTAGGCTAGGAGCTAAGGATTCATTCAGTGAGAGTATGTTTACTCAGGCTTCAGCTTTGTCAGCATATGAGGAGGAGCTGCACACTGAAGATAGAACTCAGAGACCTCTAATTTCATGAGCAATCAGAAACACTTAAATGAGCCACCATTGAAGAAGGTGGCTCATTTTTCCCCAAAAAGAACGACACAGTGTGGCACCACAGTCCAACTACTTGATTGTGTGCCATCAGTATGGCAAATAATATTGAAAGGTGCACAGTGACTGGGACAAATGTGAATTTCTGATAAGGGAAAAGTGTAGAGCCACCATAAAGAACATTTTGGTGGTTGTTCAATAAGATGAAGAATGAATCATCTGTTGATGTGGTCATTCTTTCCTAGGTATATGCCTAAAGTAATTGAAAAATTATGTTCCCACCAGAACTATTGTACTCCTGCTTGAATGTAGCCCATGGCAGCTCAGTATCCAAGTAGGTTTCCTAGCAAGGGGAACAGGGACTGTCTCTGACATGAACTCAGTGGTGGGCTCTTTGACCTCCACTCCGCAAGGGAGCAATAGCCTTGCTAAGCCACAGAGAAGGACATTGCAGCCAGTCCTGAAGAGAACTGATAGGCTAGGGTCAGATGGAAGGGGAAGAGAACCTCCCCTATCAGTGGACTTAGAGAGGGGCAGGGAGGAGATAAGGGAGGGAGAGTGGGATTGGGAGGGAATGAGAGAGGGGCTACAGCTGGAATACAAGGTAAATAAAGTGTAACTAATATAAAAAATAAAACTTTGATTAAAAAAATAAGAACATCACCCTGATGGAAACAATGGTGGGAGTGGATGGAAGAGGCACATATCTGGAAAGAGTTTGTGAAGGGAATGTGAATACAATTAAACATTTACAAAAACCTTAAAAAAATGAGTTTAATTAAAAGGGAGAAAAACTTTAAAAAGAAAAGAAAAGAAAAATTATGTTCACACCAGAACTATTGAACTGTTCATATCAGTAGCACTAGGCATGAGGTTAAAAAATCCAAATTTTCAACAACTGGTGAATGGACAAAAATGCAGTCTCTCTATATAATAGAATAATATTCAACTAGAAAAGGAAATGAAGCATTGATGTATAATCCAACCTGTTTGGCCCTTGAAGACATTATACTAAGCAGAAAAGATCAGACAGAAGACAGCCTATTATTTATGTGTAATTTCCATAGAAACAGGGGACAACTTATAGGGTACCAGAAACTGGAGTAGGAAAGAATATGGAGTGCCTTCTTAATGGGTGTACAGTCTCATTTTTTGAAAAGAAAAATGTCTTGGAACTAGATCAAAGTGATAGCTGCACAGATTTGTAAAAGTACCAAATGCCAACACATTATACATTTTAAACAGTTGATTTTGTATTTTGTGAATTTCCCTTTAATGAAAAGCAAATGCATCGTTTGAGGGGTCAATTTTAACTCGAGGAGGTCAACAAAGACCTCTACAAGAGAGTGGCATTGAAGCTGAGGCTTGCAAGTAATGAGTGATGAAAAGAGACAGGAGAAGAGCTCTGTGGCTTGATAGGACGCAACAGACTGGGATGCATTTTTTCCAGTCATGTAAGGGAGACAGAGGTACTGAAAACAGCAAAATCACCATTCTAAGAAGGATAGGGAACTCATAAGCAGGTGCTGAACTTTCCCTGAGCCCCAAAGGCGCGGCAGGATCATGTAGTCCCTAAACTGGGCCCTGAAGAATGGGCCAGAATTATCCAAGAAAAGAAAGGGATGGGAGAAGCCATGAGTGCATGACTCCCAGGGACCATCTTTTCAGTCCTCCCCATTGAATGCATAAGGTAACTGAGGCCCAGAGCAGGAGCAGAGCAACTCTTCTGTCACAAGACTCACAGAACAGATGCTCAGGTGGGAGAAGTTGTCTGGGCACTGGACTTTGAGAATGGAGTTTGAAGAGAAGCTTCACTTCTCAATCCTTTTCTCTGAGCTTCAGTTTTCCTATCTTTGAAATGAGAATAGTAACATCGTTTATCATAGTCACCGTGCAAATTAGATGCTGTGTGATGTGGCAATCTCCCATAGGAGTATCGAACTGTGTGTTAGCCATCTTAGCGCTTCCTTCTTTGATGTGCAGCCCAAGCAACATAACTAAGTGAGCTTTTTTTTTTTTTTTTTTTTTTTTTCCGGGAACATACAAGTTCTCCAGCAAAACAGTACCTTCTGCAGATGGCCATTACATATCTCACCCAAATAGGATGCAGGAGAGTGGGCACAAAATACTCACAGGGCCACTGAAGAAAATCAAAGCATATTCAGGTTCAATATTAATGAAGCAAGGCAGAGAGCTGAAACCCAACTCAGTTTTCTTTTGAGTGACATAGAATTCTTGTTTGTCATGCAAAGAAAGCAATAACTAATGTCATTGTTCTGATGATTCAAAATAGTTTTTGGTGGCAGCAGTTTCTCCCACTCTACAACCAAGGTTTATTTCCTTTCAGTCCCCAGCAGCTGGACAAGCTCCAGCTAAGCTTCTCAGAGAAAACGCAGGAGATAGGTTATATTTGAATTTTTCTTAGATAAACAATGGGTAATCTTATAGTGTGTGTATGGTCCAAAGATTTCATGGAGCATACTTATATTTAAAAACTATTTTCTGTTTAGCAGACACTCAAATTGAACTGAGTATCTTGTATTTGTATTTTCTAACACTAAAAACCCTAACACCAGCCAATGCAGGGATAGTTAGACAAATGCCTGGCCCCACATGTGCGTTACTAGGCAAATCACCAGGGAGAAGGCAAAGCCTGTTTGAGTTCAGCTCTGCTCAGATTGCTAGAAACAGCCATCTTGTGGACAGTGCTTAAACAAGGAGACAGCCAGGCACACAGGATATTCTCAGTGCTGGGCAGGGAAGGCAGCTTGAAAGAATGGAAATACAATTTCCACGTGAGTTCCACATCAGTTCTGAAAGCAATTGGTCTTGGTGGTGGGTACTTCCCAAACCACTGCCCAGATTATTAGCCCCGCATCTATACCTCAGAACCATCTGAAGCCTTGGAGCTCAGTCCTGCCTAGTTTATGGAATACTCTTAACCAATCATAGCCCCACAACAGCAGCTCATTTAACAGGGTTTCCCAGTGTCCACTATGTTTCCCACTGTGCACCATGACGACTGTTGCCATGCCTTCTCTTCCAAAATGGACTCTAGAAGTGTAAGTCAAACTCTTAAGGTGCTTTTTGCCATGGTACTCTATCACAGTAAATGAGATGTAATTAATAGAATTGGATAGAAAGGCTTGTTTAGGAACTCTTTCCCTGGGGAGATGTAAACAAACATTCCCTCATTCCTTATGAATTCCCCCAAACTTGAGAGGTCTAATAACTCCAAAGCTCCTGAGAGACCCCCAGAAAGCTCCAATCTATTTGGCTAATCTGACTCTGTGACAGACTTCATTTTCAACTTTGTCTAACTAGTCCTGAGTTTCTATTTCTTGGAACATAGAAAAACAATTTCTGGAAAAGCCTCAGCTCACAGGCAGCCAATCAGCTTAAAGTTTAACACATAGGCTTAAGCTAAGTATAATGACTCAGCAAACCTGAGGAAAGTTTCTAAATGTTTAGCCAATCCTAAATCCTTCCTAACTCCGGAGTCCCTGCTAACCAAGCAAATGAAAGGTTACCTCACTCCTTCTGGAAATCTCCCTAATTGCCTTTAAATTGAGCCTGCACTCTCACTTTGTGGTTGCCATTCTAAGGAATGGTGGCCCCTGCAGGCTGGAAATTTTCTGCAGAATAAGTATTCCTTGCTTTTTCATATTACCTGAGTTTTAGGTCTTCCCTCAGCGATTTCCAGACTTAACAAAGTACAGTTCCACCAAAATCCAACTTCTTTATTGGGTTTACTCATAGAGTATGGATGAGGAGTTATTTCTAAGAGCATGGGTGACCCCTACGCAGACAACCATACTGCCAAAAGTCTTACCCCAACATGGATGATGACTTGCTAATAACAGCACAGATGGAGTTTCTCCCTTTCGTTAACCTTCTCAGGGCTATCTGCTCTAGAATCTCCTTATCATCAGGCACATAAGGGAATAGCTGCACTTTCAGGTGAGGAGCCTGTGTCCTTATCCCTCCCTTTATGAGGAAGTCCAGACACTCAATGAGCTGGAGCTTAAGGGTCACTTGCAAGCAGTCACAGGTGTTCTGATGAGGGGAAATGAGGAGAGTGTTCTACAATAGGTTTTCCACCCAGGTTTCTCAGACCTCAAGAAATAGCAAGTACCTAGGCACTTTAGAACCAGAACATAAAACACTGTGGACATCTGGAAAAAGCAAGGGCCTACTATTGGTGCACAAAAGCAGGAGATATACTAAATGTGGACACCCAGACAGCTACTTTTGCAGAAATAAAGAAGTTGTGAGGCAGCTAGGTGAGGAGGAACTAGCTGTTAGTACAGCCAGCACAGCAGCCATGCCGCAGCACCATGGTGCTGGAAGGAATGGGCACCTGGCCAAGTAGGAGGTTTTTCTTATCACATTGTTCAGGCATCAACCTAAAGTATGCCCTGCAGTGCTCTGACTTGCAATCACCTCATTTTGTTAGTAGAAGACAAAGTTTCTTCTTGTATGGCCCCACATGGGAATTACAGAAGCTCCTATATGGGGACACCTATACTCAGAAGATGTTCCTAAAAGAATCAGACATCACCCAGTAACAAGTGCTAGGCTTCATTTGGTCACCAATTAATTTCTTCATCAACAAACACCTCCTTGGCACTTTCAATTAGTGATGTCCTGGTCTGGGCATAGGTGAGTCTAGGGGTAATGAAATGACCATGTGTGGGGATGGTGAATGGCCTAGGTCCCCTCACAAGTTATCTTTTCTGGCTCTAGGTATGTAGGATAGGACACGTGCTGAGGAAGCTTGTACTTGCCACAACACAAGGGTAGCCTTTGGCACTAATGGCTGTTCATTAGTCCTCCTGGAAAAAGAGAGAACACCATCATTTGCTGGTAGCAACCTAAGCACAATAAGTTTTCATCCCAGAAGTCCCCTTAGTTGGTCTGGTTACCCTGTACTGAAAAGTCCCATCCAGGTTCCTTGAAGTCATTACCTCCCAGGTTCACACACACCAGCCAAACAAAAGCTCTAAGATCTCCAACGCTGTGCTTTGTTCCAGATGAGTTCCAGGGACAGGGCAGAGAACCCCGACCTTTCCTTCACAACTATGGGCCATTGGGGAGCACTCAAACCCTTCAGTGTTTATGTGGCACTGGAAAACCCTAGGCCATTCTTTTGTTGATTCTGTGTCTCACTTCTCCAGCTGGTCACAGAGCTGCTGCTATCTTTGGGGTTACTGAAGTTCTTTCAGTCCTTATGCCTTCTCTCCCTGTCTGGTCCCCAGCACAGGTTCAGTTTCCCTCTGATCCTGTCCATGTGGTGGGGACAACTTGGACTCTAGCCATTTCCCTGGCCCTACCATTGCCCCTGCCCCTGCCCCTGTCCCTGCCTCACCTTCCCTGCCTGGTCCAACCCAGTCACTTGCTCCATTTGGCTGTCAGAATAGGTCACAGCTTGCTTCCCTTTTAAGTGAGCACCTTTCTCCTCTCTTTCAGCCAATCTTGTAGTCACCTCTGACAGAGAATGAAACCCACTCTTGCCAGCTGCTATGCTCTTCCTCCTACTCACTGTCCACCCAGCCTGGCACTACCATGGGAGATGAGGACCAGGAGCCTCTGAAATGCTAATGGGGGTAGGAAAAGAGATTATTGTGGGAAATATGATAGTATATTGCTCAACTATATACACAACTGCTGGTTCATACCCTACGTGTCCACGGAAAGCAGAGAGCAAAGGAGGTTAAGGTCCTTACTGATAAAGCCAGGCTTTCCTTTTACAAATCATCCCCCTTTGAACTTCTACAATATGAGACATTCACTTATTTATTTATATGTGTGTTTGTTCACTAATATATTTCTGGGGATGTAGCTCAGTTATTAGAGTATTAGCTGAGAATAAATGAAGTCCTGGATTTGACCCCTAGCACTGGATAAATTCTGATTATGGTAATGCACACCTGGTATGCCAGAATTCAGGAAGGAAAGCAAGAGTATCAGACATTCAAAGTCATCGTGGCTACATGGCGAGTTCAACATCAGCTGGATTACATAAAATTCTGTCATAAATAAATAAACCACATGAACAATTTTAAAAAGTCAACTTTTTTATTTCATCACTCATGTCATGCACATGGTAAAGATTGAGAATTTTTCAATCCCAGTCCCAGTATTCAAGAAGATTAAAGCTCTCTGAAGAGCAAGACATGAAAACCTGTATTTACAGTGGAAACCCATAGTGTTCATTTTTAAACTATTTTTTTATTTTAGGTTACTTAAAGTATCTCCCTTCCAATCCCCCAACACTGGGTAGGAGAGAGAAGGTTAAAGAGAGAGGAGGCACAGACCCCTTTACTTCACTGTTTATGGTTGATGGGATCTTTTGGGGGTATATCAATTCTCCATCAACAACTATACCAATTCTCCATCTCTCCTCCAAGCCTCTGTGCCACGAAGCATCTCTGGCCTCTCCAAACTGTCACACAGTCTGTCTCTAGTCTCTCCAAACTGCTACTCACCACATTCCCACATTTTCTCTCTCTGGACTCTCCTATTTATATCCCTCAGAGTCCTAGACTACACCTTTCTCTGTGTTGCAGGAGGCAGGCCATTACAAGCTGTTAAAGACAGCCCTATTTACCAGTTTCTCTGCGATAAAAAGTGTCATGAATTTCTAAGTTAGCAACTGGTGTCCAACCTATCCTTTGCTCAAGCCTACTGCATGATGAACCTGTGTGATAAAAGCAGGGAGCTCAAACGTGCTTAAGACTGGGAGTAGAAATACATGCCTGTAATCCCAGCACTTAGGAGATGCAGGAGGATTGTTGAGAGTTTGGGACTGGCCCAGGCTGCAGAAAAAAATCTGTCTCAAAAATGAAAAGAAATTTAGCTGGTACTCAACTGGAATCTTCATCCCTTCTGGCTAGTGTTCATAGTGCTGGAAGAAGCTACATATATTACTAGAGGACAAAAAGTACTCATCAGTCTCACTCAGCTGTGAAATCTAGTTATAATAAGATTTTTTCCCAGTAAGATATGCCCACCAGTGCAAGAGTGGTATGAATGCTGTGGAAGTAATCAACTACTTTTAAAAGTCGAATTTAAGGCCTGCTCTATGAGAACCCACACATTAGGGGAAACCCTACTATTATTATACTGCTAAATGGATACAACACTAAAACAACTCATAATTACCTATTGCTGTACCCTCATCAGAGAAATTCTTACAGTAGATTGCAATTAATAAAGAAACTCACAACTAGTCAGTGTGCAGAGAATAAGAGACTGAGAAGTGTTTAGCCCTAAATGGACATCTAAATTACATTCCTCCCTTCAAGGCTCAGGAATGTATATGGAAAGAGTATAAAAGCCAGAGGTGGTAAATAACTTCAGGAAAACAGTGTTCCCAGACATAAGGCAGATACACATATGAATTCAATGATTATGACAACATGCACAAGACCTGCAGAAGCTCAAAATAGAGGGAAAAAATCCTAGGCTTTGTCCTGATTAGACCAATAGAGTTACATCCTCAGCCCATTTGTATATCTATATAAAAGTTGAGAGCATTTAAGGACATTTATTAAGGTACAGTGCTCCCCTGCCATAGCTAGCCCTAGGGAGTATGGAGCCTAGGGAGTGTCAATGCCTTGGTTTTCTGTAAAAATTGGAGGTCTGGAAAGAAATCTACTAGTTTTAGAAGCAACAACGAATGAAGACAAAAAAAAAAAAAACAAGCATCTTCTGGATTTGGGCTGTTATCATGGGGGGTGGAGGGTTACAAAACACACCTGCAAACAGAGGGCATAATGGGCAAGGAGCAACCCAAAAGGTTCTGCAGCCCAATAGCCACAGGTTAAATATCTGAACCACTTGAGACCAGAGGAATGTTGAAAAAAGTCTTCACACATATCTGCACCTTCATTTCCTCATCACTTAAATGAACAAAATTGTTGCCTGAATTTTGCAGGCCAACTGTAAGTAGCCAATAAGATCGTATGTGGAAATATCAGCTAAGCTAAAGTGTCAAGAAAATGGGCAACCTTAGCAAGACAGGACTAAAAAAGGGCTCCAAGACCAGCAAGAGTAGGATTTGGGATAAGGCACTTTGTTCACTAAGTTACCTGTCTTCATGGGGTTATCAAAAGGGATTCCCTAGCCCTGCAATAGCTCCCATCCTTAGAATGATATAAATCTGCACTGCACTATGGTCCTATAGGCCTGTAGAGACTGTGATCTAAGGAATTCAGAATGGACATTAGAGATGGGGAGGTACTGCTTTTATAAATGTTTGTTCACAGAAGCTGTGCTGCCTAGCCTGGTTTGGTTTAGTTAACATAGGCAGACGACCAGAGGTATTGCTATAATAATTGTAGATGAAACTCCTTGGCTCTGAGAAAGAAAGAGAAGGAGAAAAGAGTAAACGTGTTCTTCCATTGTCCAGATTTCTTCCAATAGCATGCTTACAGCCAACTTCAAACTTGCTGGTCTTGGACTCCTGATCCTTTTGCTTCTACCTCCTGAGTGCTGGAATTACAGTTGTAATTACCACCATGCCTGGATAACCAACCCTTTGCTTTGTAAAGTATCTAAACTTCAGATATTTTATTATAACAATTGAAAATGAACTAGAACAGTTAATATATCATCAGGATAATGTTAATTAAAAAAGATCAGTTTCAATATGGCTTCCATTGCTACCACTCACTGCTGTTTTCAAGTTGCAGGTATATGGTAGCTTAAATAGTTGCTGAATGAATGAACACAATGAACTCTACCTAACCATCTTTTTAAAAATTCTTTATTAATTACCCTTTATTCACTTTGTATCCCCCCGTGGTTCCCTCCCTTCTCCCATCCCAATCCCTCACTTCTTCCCCCCTCTGCACGCATGCCCCTCCCCAAGTCCACTGATAGAGGAGGACTTCTTTTCCTTCCTTCTGATCCTAATCAATTAGGTCTCATCAGGAGTGGCTGCATTGTCTTCTTCTGTGGCCTGGTAATGCCTCAGGGGGAGGTAATTAAAGAGCAGGCCAATCAGTTCATGTCAGAGACAGTCCCTGTTCCTATTACAATGGAACCCACTTGGATACTGAACTACATCTGTGCAGGGGTCTTAGGTTATCTCCATGCATGGTCCTCGATTGGAGTATCAGTCTCAGGAAAGACCCCTGTGCTCAGATTTTTTGGTTCTGTTGCTCTCTTGTGGAGTTCCTGTCCTCTCCAGATCTTACTGTTTTCCATTTCTTACATAAGATTCCCTGCACTCTGCCCAAAGGTTAGGCATAAGTCTCAGCATCTGCATTGATAGTCTGCAGGGAAGAGCCTTTCAGAGGAAGGAGAAAACAGGGAACAAGTCAGGAGCCTGACACAGAGGACCTCTATCTAACAATCTTGCTAACAATATTGCTTTTATTTAGCTGAGAAAAACTGGTGATAGGTATACTGTCCTGAGTAATCCCAGAGTACTTCTTTGGGGGTCCTATTCCACCTCAGAGTTCCAGGGAACCACATGCAAAACCTTGTTGTATATCAGAATTTAAAGCAAATGAGAGTGATAAGTGTTAGAGACACATCATAGTACCAAAGCATTGACAGCTACCCTTAGAATTGATTTCGTTCAATTAGACAACATTTTACTTTATCATATAAGTGCTTGCTGAAAGTCAACCCACACATAGATTCTAAAGCGAAAGCAATTATTTTGCAAAGTGAGGTTGGGAAAATGGCTTCACAGTGAGGAAATAACCTCTCAACTCAAAGGATCTCATTGTTTAAATGATACATATTTTGTTTTCTTTGATTTTCCAAAGGCAAGTACAAGACCATTTCAAAAGGTGTTTCTGTAAATGTGAGAAGGGGGGGAGTACCATTTGTGCCTAACTGTACTCTATTGAAGGGCTGGGTTGTCTGGGTTAACATTTCAAAACAGGTCTTGCTCTACTTCAGCTTATCAACTGGGAGCAACTCCACACAACCTTAAGGGTATCCCTGTTTTCCAGCTATAAATCAGTTCTATGGCATTGCTAAGGGTTGAAATGAATTCTGCAAAAATATACTGAAATCTTAACCACAGTACCTGTGAATTTGACCTTTTAAATAGGTTATTTTCCAATACCCAAATGAATGTAAGTTCATAATCCAATATGACAGGTGCTTTCATAAAAAGAGGTAAATTTAAACCCAGAGTCACATACTCACACAGGACATTACTGTGTGAAGGTAGGGGTCCAGCCCATCATAACATAAAAAGACTCATGTCAACTACAAGAAGGGGCTTTGGAGGGATGATGGCACTGCTCATAACTGAACTTCTAAATCCAAGCCTCTAGAACATGAAAACGGATTTATTTCCATATCTTAAGCCACTCGACTTAGGGTGATTTGTTATGGCAGTCCGAGGAAAGTCATGCATCCACCTTCTTTTCCCCTGCACCACTCCTTCCAGTCCCAACCCACCTTGTTCACTGTTCTTCTCCCCACATGCCTTCCTGCACACATCATTGCAACATTTATAGGATACCACAAGTTCAAGTGATAAGTGACAGAATAAGCTTTGCTCTGGTATACCAGTAAAGACGTCCTGATGTGGACATAGTCTATGGTCATCATAGCTTTATTCTTTGCTGGCTCCACTTTATAGTGACCCCCCATTCTATTTGCTGATGTCTTTCTTGTTAGTGAAAGACCATCCCAGGGATCACTGTTACTATACAATCGTACCTATCATCAGGGGCTTCATTAGTTCATCCTGTGTGCATAGCACTTGGGTTTGCCAGTCTTGAGCACTTATCACAGCACCTCAACTATGCCTGCTTTGAGGAATGTCCCTTCAATTCTACCATAGCTCGGGGCTCTGATTATTTGTCATCATTATCTGGGTACTCCTCTTTTTATGGCTTACAGCCTGGGTTGTAATGAGATACTTGGGGTGGCTGTCAATGCTTTGGGACTCTGTTTGATGTCTCCCCAACACTTATCACTCATTAGCAAAGTCTACATCCATTGTGTTTATTCATTACTTGTGTCTTACTGTAAGTGTTACAGGTGAAGTGGGTGTCTACTCTCTCAGTAAAGATAAATATGAAGAAATGTCATGTCAATTTGTTTAAGCACTTGTTTTAAGTCCATGTAAATCAGCCCAGCCTTGCTTGTCTTGTCTGAGTCTTAACCCTTCTGTGTCCCTGTAGCACTCGATACTGTGTCTAGAACCTCAAGGTGCCTGACTGTTGAGATGTGTTTAATTTAGCTTAGTTGATGAATGTAAAAGATGGGTAGGGTAGCACATACTCATAACCTCAACACTGGAGGCTGAGGCAGGAGAATCAAAAGTTTGAAGCTAGCCTAGGCAAGATTTTGTCTCAACACAATCTCACTCACTGGGTGACCAATACTAAAAGTGAAAAGAATAATATTGTATTTACTTCCCTCCTGAAGGAATACTGTATAATCTTTATGCACAAAAACACAGCTAAGGAGATAAACAACTGTAATAGTGGCTTTTTTTAAAAACCTAGATGGAGAGGTCATGTGTGCTATCCAACAATAGCTGCATGTGTGGAGTCATTAAAATGCCCATTTCTACCTCTGATCCACACGACTTCAGGCAAAAGCTGGTAGAGAAATGCATGACTCCTCAGGCAGATTGAGCCCCCAGTGGTTTGTGAGAGGCCTGTATTTATATCACTTATTTTGACTGTCATAAACCTCTATGCATCGGTTAGGATAGGGAAGGCTGGCAGCTGATTTTATCTAAAAGACCAAATAGCATGTCGTCATCTCAAACTTTGTTGCAGATATTAGTGTATTGATTTTTAACCACTATCTCTTTTACCCAACAGACTATATTCTCTACTTCTCTAAGATCATCTTTTTTAGATGTTATGGATGAGTGAGATTATGTAGCACTTGCTGTGTAGCTTATTTCATTTGACATAATGGCCTCCAGTTCTGTCCATATTTCCACAATGATGGTATTACATATGGTTTTATGGCTGAACAATATTCTATTAATATATATATATATATATATATATATATATATATATATATATACACACACACACACAGAGT
This sequence comes from Psammomys obesus, assembly GCF_907164565.1. Classification (NCBI taxonomy): domain Eukaryota; kingdom Metazoa; phylum Chordata; class Mammalia; order Rodentia; family Muridae; genus Psammomys; species Psammomys obesus. The sequence continues at coordinate 2,384,501 of NW_026590715.1, read as the reverse complement.
CATACTTGGAGGGTTTGGGGGTATTTTTTCTTTTCTTTAGTTTGCGTCACAACAGATTCAACTCAAGGACTCATTCATAATCATTGTCTCTTTTAAAGAGACAGCTATTCTATTTAAGAGGGAGCTTGAGTCTATAGCTGAGAAGCCATGACTCTAGTCTCAGTGCAACTTATCACAACCCAATTACCTTAAGATCCTCACAGCTTCTCTAAGCTTGCTTTACTCATCATGAAAGAATGGCCACTGTATTTGTTACTTTCCTAGTGCTGTGATAAAACACCATCACCAAGGTAATTTATAGAATGAAAAAAAAATTATTCAGCTTTTAATTCCATAGGATAAGAGTCTGTTGTGTGAAAAGTCATGTTAACCTGGCATGGAGGCTGAGGGCTCACATCTTGAAACACAAGTAGGAAGCAGAGAGAGTGAGCTGAGAATGGGGAAAAGCTTTTGAAACCTTAATGCCTTGATATATTTCATCCATCAATGCCACACATCTTAAGTAACTTCAGAGCCCATGTTGGGCATTCTCATTTAACCCACAACAGCAACCTTACTTATTTTCCCTCTAACGATGTAACATAGAACACATAAGAAGGAAAAAATGTAGCTCAGCTAATAGCACAGGCTATAATTTTAGCTACTTAGGAAGTTGAAGCAGCAAGAACACAATTCAAGGCTTGCCTGGCCTACAGATCAGGTTCAAAGCCAGCCTGGTCAAGGTAGTAAGACTATCTCAAAAGGAAAGAGTAAAAAGAAAAGCACGTTTCTAGCATGTGTGAGGCACTAGGTTTCTTCTCTTTTGAGGGAGGGGAGATTAGAACTGCTTTGGGAACTTGAAAATGGGATATGTGAGAAAACACTGAAGCACTGTCTCAAAAAACTCAGAGAGGAAATAAGTGTGGTACTAGTGTTATGATAGTCATATAGACCAATGGAACAGGAATGAGACTATAAAAGCTAATCGCTATATTTTTATCATCATTCAATTTTTTTTTACAAAAGTAGAAAAGCACATTAATACAAAAGCTTATTTTCAACAATTTATTCCAGCATTCAAATATCTATATGCAAAATATGAAGTTAGACTCCCTACCTCTCTCATATAAGACAGAAAAATGAACTCAAAGCAGATTATATATTTACATGTAAGAGCTAAGACTACATAATTCCTAGGAGAGAACAAATACTCACCATCTTGGATTTGACAATAGCTTTTTAAGTATGGCATTAAAACACAGATAAAAATAAGAAAATAGATAAATTGAACTTTAGTAAAATGAGGAAATTCTTGTGATTCAACAAAAAACATACAGAAAGTAAAAATATAACCATAGAATGGAGCTGGAGATTTTACAAGTAATGTCTAATAATGTACTTGCATTCAATATATATAAATAATTCTTACAATTCAATAACTAAAAGAAAAATTAACCAGGTTAATAAAATGGGTGTTTTACTAGAATTTTTCCAAAATATATGATATAAACAGCTAGTAAGCAAATAAAAACTTGCTTGTGCCTCTATCTAGGCCTACAATGTTTTCAGATTCTGAGACTTATGGCTGAATAAGCTCATCCTTTCTAGATCTTTCTGAACTCTAATTGGCTGGTTCAACTCAGGTGTTCTGGCTCAAACTCCTTTCCAAGCTGACTTATTCAATCTGCCTTCCTTCAGTTTCTCACTGAATTGTTCTGCTTGGTCTCAAACTAACTCTACTAATCTATTCTAATATTCTGTCTCCTTCTCACTTTCTGGCTTGTTCTGTCTTCCCCTGTGTCTAGTTTGTTCACTTTTTAACTTGTCTCTGTAAAACTCTCCTGGTAAAAGGGTCTCTAAATTCTATGAACTGAACTGCCAAGAACTCAACTCCACTGCCCTGCCTCTCAATTTCATTGACTCAATGGAACTTCCTGAACAGCACTGACTAGAATTCAGAGATCTGCATGCCTCTGTCACCTGAGTATTGGCATTAAAGTTGTGTACAACCATGCCTAGACCTAAGATTTTCTTTACCTGAAAGGTGCTTTATACCAGGCTGGCCTTGAACTCAGAGATCTGCTTACCTCTGTCTCCTGAGATGAAAGACGTGCCTGTGTTCCAGCCAGATCACACCCGCATGAACCTAGAAGGCCATTGGATATGATCTCTACGCAGAAAAGCCACGTTCTGATTTAAAGTTCCTCTACACTCAATTGGTAAAGTGCTGGAGGCACTGCTTGAAACTTCTTCAGAATTTTTATGAGGAGCAGAATTCAATGTATAGAACCCATAAACAAAGCCAGATGTGGTAATGAACACTTCTAATTTCAGTTCTGAAAAGGCAGGGATATGTAGATCCCTGGGGCTCACTTAACAGCCAGCCTAAACTTTTTGTGACCTTCAGGTCAATGAGAGGACCTATCTCAAAAAACAAGAGTTCAGAATGCTCAGCTGTAAAGGGAACCTGTAAATCATGAACATCCTCCCTTACCCCCTGTTCCCAAGTTTAAGAATCATTGCAGAAGTTTTGGAAAGAGTGTAAGAGCAATGTATGACTACAAGGAAACATTATCTTCTGGACACAGCAAAGCAGCTGCACACATAAACTCACAATGGTTAGTACAAAACCTGTGCAAGCCCAAGCCAGACCAAACTCTAGCATGAAGAGGGGAGTTAGGCACACAATCCCACTTCTAGATGTGGAACTATTGGCAATTGTTAGCTGCTGAGAGAGAGGAATAGTTTTTTTTTTTTTTCTAGGTGTGTTACACTTGGTAATTTGACCATTCTCCGGTGGCAGTCTACACATCCAAGAATATCTGGGCAGCATAAACTGGTCTTGAGTGATTTAAGAAAACAAAGACACAAAGTTGGGTGAGCAGGGATACAGGGTTTTATCTGGAAAGTGTTTGAGAGTAGATAAATATGATGCAAATATGTATGAAATTGTCAGAGAACTAATTAAAGAAAAGACCAAGGCCCATGTACACCCAATTCCCCTCCACAAACATCTTCACACAAATAAACACACCCACACAAAGGCATACCCACAGGCAAACACATTCATACATAGATAATAGATCAGAGCCAGGTGTGTTAATACACACCTGTGTTCCCAGCACTATGCAGAGGCAGGACCAGGAGTTTAGGGTCATTCTTAGCTTTATAACAAGTTTATGGCTAGACCAGAACATATGAGATGCTATCTCAAAGAGAATTTAAAAATCTGACAATAACCAGAGAAAATAGAAACAGGAAAAGGGCCAAGATTCTACTGTTTGTAAATATGCTGTACCCCTGGTGTCCCACTTGGAGAATCAATGGTTGGCAGGCTTTTTTTTTTTTTTTTTGTGTGTGTGTGTGTGTGTGTGTGTGTGTGTGTGTGTGTGTGTGTGTGGATACATGTGTTCTCCGGTGGTCAAAGGTGTGTCTGAAGTGATTCCCTGACAGTGTTGCTGGGAAAGAAATATCTTCATCACATTCTGTCTGCAGTGCTCTCTTAATGGACTCTACCCCAGATTTTTAACTAAAGGTGGGGTCCTCAGGGCATGGTTTCTAGAGAAATCCTGTCCCTTCTTACTACTCTGCTGCATGAAAGGCTTGTTCACTTGAGGGGAGAGGTGGCCTGGGGAAGGGAAGGATCTCCTGCTGCAGTTATCATGAACTTCTGGCAGGAAGCAGTGGGGAAACATTTCTTCTGGAAAGGATGTCCTCTTTTTTGTTGTGGTTTCTTTAGTGAGACAGGATCTTGATATGAAGCTTCAGATGTGTCATCCTCTTGCTTCAGCCTGCCAAGTTCTGGGCTTCTAGGTGTGTGTGACTGACATGTGTCTTTGCATCCCTTTTGCTTCCAGTTGTTCTTAGCTACTCCTGGTTCCCGATGCAAGAGTTGCTTTCTTTTTTAACTTTGTTCTATGTTATTTATTGGGATGGAGGTGGAGACATGCCAGGAAGGCAGGTAGAAATCAGAGGACAACTTACAGGGGCCATTTCTCTCTTTGTAATATGTGTGTTCTAGGGATTGAATTCTTGTAGTCAGACTTTGCAGCTAGCACTTTTATCTTGTCAGCCATTTTACTAGCCCTGTTTGTCCTTTGAAGCAATGTCTAACATACCCTAAACTGATCTCAAACTTGCTATGTAGCCACAAATGATTTTGAATTTCTGATCTTTTTATCTTCAACTTTGAAGTGCTGGGATTACAAGGGTGCACCACCATGCCTATTTCATGAGATGGTGGGGATTAGATCTAGGCTTAATGAATGCTAGGCAAGTATTCTTATAACTAGCTATAAGCCCGGCCTTAGGGCTTTGTTTTAGAACAGACCTAAAACTTCTTTTCTATATTGAACCTGACCTTGAAAAGTAGGTTCATATTAGAGACAGTAACACAGAGAACATTGTCACTCAGTCTGATTTTTGTTTCCCTTGATCCACCTATTTTGGAAGGCTTATTCCTCTTGTTCTAATTGTGATAAAATATACATAATATAAAACAGGCCACTGTAACCATATTAAGTGGACTATTACTAATCTTAAGCACATTCTCTCTTCTTTTACAGACTGTTGTGCAACCCACCTCCATAGTGCTTTTTATAGATAGTGGTCCTTTGCATTCCCATCAGTGGGATAGCTGAATTCTAGTTTCTTCTTATCCTTATTAGCAACTGTTATTTCCGTTTTGGTAATTTAAAATGTATTGTAACTATTTATATGTGTGTGCATGAAAAGAGAACAACTTTTTGGACTTGGTTCTCCTTCCACTATGTCGGTTCTGGGGACTGAACTCAGGCTATCAAGCTTGGTCGTAAACACCTACTAAGGCATTTTGTCAGCCCTACATTGTCTTGACTACTGGAGCTATGTAGTAAGTTTTGAAACCAGGAAGATTGTTTTGGATTTTTGGAATCTATTGATGGGTATATGAATCCTATGATAGGATTTTCTATTTCTGCAAAACATGATTTGAATCTTGATAGGGATTACAAAAAATGAATGTATAGATCACTTTGAATAACATTAATATATAAACAGCATTAGACCTTCTGATCCATGCACTTGTGGTATCACACATTTGTATCTTTACATTTTTCTGTCAATAATAGCATAGTTTTCTTACTGTATAAGGTTTTCCACAAATGTTTTGTTGCTTTATTAGCTTTAACTCAATTTTTTTCAGGTTCAGTGACTATTCACGGACAAATTTTTCATGTTTTTTTTTTCAGTTTTTATTATATGTTTGAATGGTATAGTACTCTTGTCACCATGAAACAGTAAGATAAAAAGAGAAAGCTCTTTTAATAATCTGTCGGAAGTAAAGCACATTTGACTGTTTGTTCCCCACAGGGCTTACTTTCTCAAAAGAAAATAATGTAAGAAACTGAGATTAAAAATAAAACTCACAGTAGAGGACAATGCAGCCACTTTTGATGAGAACTGATAGACTAAGATCAGAAAGAAGAGGAGAACCTCCCCTATCAGTGGACTTGGGGAGTGGCACGCATGGCAGAAAGGGGAGGGAGGGTAGGATCGGGAGGGGAGGAGGGAGGGGCTTATGGGGGGATACAAAATGAATAAAGTGTAATTAATAAAAATTAAAAAAATAAAAAAAAAACTCAGCTGGATGAGGTGTTGCATGTCTGTAATCCCTGCACTTGTGAGACTGAAACAAGAAAGATTTCAAGTTCAAAGCCAGTGTCAGGCACATATCAAGACCCTGTCTCACAAAACAAAGGGTGGGGCTATAGCATTAGTGCCCTATAGGCTAGTGTATTTGAGCTGTTGGATTTGATCAACAGCACTGAGGGAAAAAAAGAAAAACAAAAAGACCTCTTAGGACTGGAGGCACAGAGAGTAAGAAAATCTTGTGACTTTGGCTTTGATTTGTGTCTGAACTTCAAGACATTTTTTTAAACTATGTTGCTTTCTAGAATGGACCTCAGAGTCATATCCTTCACTGCACTTCCCACCCTGCACTGTGAACACCTTACCTAGTAATGTTTCCTGGGAAACAGTGCTGTATCCAAGGATCTGTTGGAACAAAGAAGCTAGATTTGTCTCTGAGTGAATATTTTTACACACCATTACTTGCTTTAAACTTCCATTGAACACCTGGGAAAAGAGAGATTACTGACCAGTCAGGCCCCATTTCAACTGAGTTCTGTGAGAAAAGCAGGAGTGACAGAAAGAGCATGAATCAGCAGCACCCCTCCATTGCCCTCATGATATAGTATAGCCTTCCTAAGAATGTAGGGAAAGTTTCCCTTTGCTTTGTTCTTCCAGGCTTCCTCACCCCCATACCATGTTTACCTCAATTTTCTTGAAATACAGCTTACCTACACTGAAATTCACTCATATATGTCATGTTCATAGTTGGAGTTTGGGCAACTGTACACAGTTTCATAATTACCATCACAAATAAGACACAATACATTTCTATTATTCCTTAAACTTTCCTGTTGCTACCTTTGGAGTCAGTTCTCTCCCATTCCTCTGGTTGACTTGTGACCCCAATCAACTGTAAATCTGACTTCTATTAGCATAGTTTTGTCTTTTCCAAGCTGGTATTTAAGGGTTTGAGAGTGTAGCTCAATGGTTGAACACTTGCCTGGTATACTGAGACTAAAAATTTGATTCTCAGTACCATAAAACAAACTATAATATAAATATAATGGCATACTATCTACTAATTTGTGTAGAGTTTATTTTACTTAAAATGGTATTTTGTGATTTATTCATGTTGTAGCATATATCATAACTTTCTTCCTTTCTGTTGCTGAGTTATATACCACTGTGTGAATATAGCAACCATTTAACTATTCATTAGTAGTGGGAATTTGAGCATTTGTATTTTCATTAATGTTTTTAGTTAGCATACAAAATAATGGGTTTCAATACAGAGACAGGGTCTCAAGTTGTCAAGTCTGGCTTCACACTCCCTGTGTAGCCAATAAATGCTTGGTTTGGAGGCACATGCCTGTAATCTCAGCAGAGTAATACTCTCACTTGACAGATGAAAAGTGGAAGTTTATAGAGCAGTATTTGCACAGATAAACTAGGATTTGAATCCTGGTACCTTGATGCCCAGCTCTCTCTCTCATCTCTCTTTCATGAGCATCCTGGTGGTTAGGAAACACTGCCTCTTTGATATATTTTCATTTAACTTAGATATACAAGGATATGACAATCCTTGAACCTGTTCTAGGACTTTTTTTTCCCCCAGAGGGAGCAGTTAGTGTTTTGAGAGGTGAAATGGCTTTCCCATAGCCAGCAGGTTGTATATAAATTTATTGGGATCCAAATCACTTCCTGATTCTGAATGCATCCTGCTGGAGCCCTCTGCTGCTCAGGGATAGTCTTACTCAGTCTTTCTTTGGCTTTGTTCTTCCTTCACAAGGATGTACCTTCCTTTATTCTACCTTCCCCCATATTGGCCCATGAAGGTCAAGGACTTAGAAATGTCAGGTGGAAGCCCAGGATCTCTTATGAGCCCCTCCTGGCTCTGCCTATACCACTCCTCCAGCTTCAGTGAACATAGTTACATCCAGAAGGCAGGAGGCACTTAGCACAAGTCTTAGCAATGGTTAGAATATCCAGGATCCAAGTTGGTGGTAGGGTATACAAATAAGTATAGGATGTGAAACTCTGAAAATTTGTCGAAGAAATAGCCTCATGTCATATCTATTGCCCATATGATTCAAGCTGTCAGGCCAGTCATCCCCTCACACACACACACACCCTATCCTGAAAGAAAGTAGGACTTGGTGAATAATACAATTGCTTCACTAAGAGATCAGTGGTAACTCCTCTGTAACACAAAATTTACAACGTTCAAGTTGTTGTCAAATCTGTGTGTTCCTAGGGTCTCCATTACACTGTGGGGCAGGCACAGCCTAGGGGAAAATCTTCTCTACTGTTCCTTTCTAGTTGGTTTACATCCTTCCACAAATGAGGTTGGGCTAGGGCTGGACTCAGATGAACTGTGGAAAAAATCTCTAGTAAGGACCTCTGTAGGATAAGTTAGGCTACCACCTGTTTAGCTTCTTCACCCCTTTTTAATCTCATTCTTGGACACTTAAAGTACACTTAATGTATACAAGTCTCCATACAAGCTGCTGCTTTCCCTCCTCCCATCCTTATTCTCCTCTATCCCTTTACCCCAAAGATTGACAGACATTGAGAATCCAGTTATTCCGTAGCCACCAGAGAGTCTCTCCAGCATGCAAATTTAATGAGTGTGCTTTGAAATACAGCACAAACGTGAGTGTAATTCAAAGAACTTCACAGTCTGGGGAGGGGCATGGGCAGAGCAGACATTCAAGCAAATGATGACATCAGTACAATGAAAAGGACTCTGGGGGAAGCTTCTAAGTCTGCCTGGCCCAGAAAAAAGTGCTACTTTTCTTTCTTTCCAGAAGCTGGGCCAGTCCAGAAGAAAAGAATAAGCAGAAAGGGCTAGAAGAAAAACATTGAAATATCTTGAGAATAAGAGGATCCCTGTCAACTTGGAGGCAGAGAGAGAAGCAAACTGAGAGAAGTGGCTAAAGAATGAATTGGATTCACAGAGGTAATGTTGATTATCTCAGGAGTTTCTCTCTCTCTCTCTCTCTCTCTCTCTCTCTCACACACACACACACACACACACACACATACACAGAGAGAGAGAGACACAGACAAACACACAAACACAAACTCTCCTTAATCACTGAGCTCCCAATATCCCATAGTAGATGCCTGAAACTATAAATGGTACTAAGTATGCATTAATATAGACCAGTGGAAAAAGTACAACTCCTGACCCAAGCACAGTAAGACGCGAATAACAACAGCTAGCAATAAAATAGAATAAAACTATACTACTCTTGGGCTTTTAGGCCATTATTAAATGAAAGAAGGTTGCTTGAGCATATATCCTGAAGTACCACAACAATCAATGCAACAACTAAGACAGCAACCAAGTGACTAACTAATAGGTAGGAAGTATATGGATAGCATGAATGTTCTGGAAAAGAAATGATTCAAATTTCAGCTAGGATGGACCTGAGAAGTGAAATATTTCATCACTTCAAAATTTAAAACTTATGAATTGTTTATTTTTATAATTTCTATTTAATACTTTTGAACCACAGTTCAAAAGTAAACTGAAACTATGGACAATGAAGCTAAAGATGGAGTGGGGTACTTTATAATGATATTTGAATATATGTTCAAGTATGTGTGCATATATTCAAATTTGTGTGCACACTTGTATGATATTAGGCAAAAGAGTTGCTTTTAGAACCAACAAACAGAAGAAAAAAGATCTCGGTGAAGTAATCCGTTTATCTAAACTTCTCATATATAATATGCAACACAAAAAACGAGACATCATGCACATTCTTATATGAGCCAGATTAAGTGTGTTTATTTGATCAAGCACTGAACAGTCCTTTTAAATTTGCAACCCCTCCCTGCTTTCACTTTCTATTTACTGTTTCAATGGTTATCTGATCCAAAGCTCAGAAAGCAGAAGAAATTTTGATCTGTTTCATTTTACTGCTTCAGTAGTGCTCTTCGGAACGTGCTGACACAGCATCACATACACCCCCCCACACACACACACACCTATATTGTGTCTTATGAGTTGCAGATATCGTACCAGATTCAGTGATATTTTTCAACTTCATGCATTCAGTAATAATAGTTCAACTTCGTGACATCTGCTACAATTTAATTTAGAACAGTTTTCCCTATAGATTTCTCCCTTTTTTAGACGGATATACTGAGTTAGTACGAAAGTACTGGGACTAAGCTTCTCCGTGAGACTTCAGCCTAGCACTGATTCCAACTTTCTACAGGAATGGACCCTGGCATTTTGGTCCTGCCCATTCCCAGTAACATACTGCCAACTACAACTCCCAGATGCCTCTATGTTCCGGACCGGTCAAACACGGTTTCCCAGCAGCCTCACCGGTGAAGAGCTAAAAGAAGCTACTTAGGTCACCCACCCTCATGTCACGTGTCCAGCTCTTGCCAATCAGAGCTGGGAGGAGGGAATGCAACAGCGGTTGGGGACCCGGTGGGGCGAGGTGCTCAGAGGCGTGGTGAGCGTGGAGGGGGCGTGGCGAGCGTGGAGGGGCGGAGTGGAGCTCCGGAGCCTAGCAGCCTGGCAACAGCGGTGGCTCCTGGAGCAAGAGGTGGGTGCACGTTCCTGCCTGGCCTGGCAAGGAACCAGGCGTTGCAGGAACCCAGGACAGGAGGGTCTGAAGGAAGAAGTATGTACTTCTTGGGCCAGCCGGTCACAAAGGGCCTGACTGTCCCCACTGGGGTGGGGGTAGGGTCCGCTGGAGCTCCTTGGCTCTCTCTGCGAGGCAGGGCTGAGGCCTGGGAGTGGTGGGCAGGTGCCTGCCTCTGGCTTCCCTGGTTCTCCTTGTTCTAGGTCTCCATGTGGCGGCTGGCGGAGGTTGGGGCAGGAATGGGGAGAGCTGAGGGTTGTCGAAACCACTGCTGGCACTTTGCTTCCCTGTCTTGGTGTCAACGGTGTCAACGCGCGCGGGACAGCCGCCATAAGGCGACCGCTCCTTGCCCTGGCCCTACTTGTGGGGCGGACACTGGCCTCATCCCTGGTTGCCCGGCCCAGTAGCGGCACCCTGGCACTTGCCAAGAACCCTTTTTCGTCGCTCTTGGCCAGTGTTTTTGTGTTATACATGGGTGTCTAGGATGGTATCTGCTTTTGCAACAGTTGAGAGAAGATCTGAGAAGGAATGGCTAGTTCCTGATGATAGAAAACCAGTCAGAAGTGTGAACAGTTACTAGCAAGCGCTTTTGGCTGGGTTGCCTCCCTTATGTGTCTTTTGCGCTCAGGAAGTGAAAACTAATTTTAGTATTTGCCTAAGCAAAATTAAAGTGAATATCCTGTGAAAAATATATTACGGGGTTGACGCGTTTGAGGTTGAGACAAGCGGGTTGTAGCTAGTTTCTAAATCAGATCTTTCCCAGAGTGGCGTCAGAGCATTTGGGAACTGACCTGACTTTCACATTGTAGTTCAGGTAGTTCATCCTGAATGCAAGAACTGAGGCCCAGAAGAGGTTAATGTGACATGTGTTTCAGGCAACCTAATGACAAACTGATATGACAAGCCAAGTCTCTGGGGGGAGGGGGGGTGTCTGTCTAGTCTGGGTTCATCTTACTACAGCTCAGTTCTGCTCGTTGTGAAGTATATACCTTAGAGTAAGTAGTGAGCCAGGGCCTAAAGTTTTACTACAGTCTATGCCATTTTGGATTCCTCCTCATCCCCCCAAACCAGTTTACTAGCCAACGGTTAATTTATCACATATACTGGGAAGGATCTGTGTATTTCTCAAATTTGAGTACAAATGCCTTCAGGCTATTATACAGGATCATATCTAGCTTTTAGGAGATCCCATACACTGGAGAAGATTCAAACTTGTGGCCATGTCTGTAGCAGTGGAACAGGCTCCTGAAGTGTTCAAAAATAGCCAATTTTGTGGGATTTTAATTACTCTCATGTGATTGGTCTCCTTAAAGTTCTTATATCTCTCAAGTTGTCAGATGTTCTGTTCATTCACTAAACATTGCCTACAGTGTACCTGCAGTGTCTGGATTAAGCACCAGGAATACAATAGTGAAACAAACACACCGTTAAGGTACTATGGAGTACCAAGGACCATTCATGGAGATAACCTAGAACCCCTGCACAGATGTAGCCCATGGCAGTTCAGTATCCAAGTGGGTACCCTAGTAAAGAGAACAGGGACTGTCTCTGACATGAAACAGTGGGTGGCTCTTTGATCACCTTCCCCCGAGGGGAGGGGGCAACCTCACCAGGCCACAGAGGAAGACAATGCAGCCAGTCCTGATGAGAACTGATAGGGTAGGGTCAGAAGGAAAAGGAGGAGGTCCTCCCCTCTCAGTGGACTTGGGGAGGAGAAAAGAGAGGAAAGGTGGGATTGGGAGAGGATAGGGAGGGGGCTGCAGCTGGGATACAAAGTGAATAAACTGTAATAAAGAAAAAAAGAAAAAAATACTTAGGCAACAGCTCCAAAAATGTTGGTACAAAACAGAAATTGAATGCTATACATATTGTTTTGTCAATTTGGATAATGAAAGAAACTTATTTGTACAAATATTCATGTCATCTTTACAAAAATGTACATTTAATATAAGAAACAAATATTGATTATGAGTTAAGAATCAAAATTAATCTCAACAAGTTACAAAAAGTATATTTTATGTAATCAATATCCATTAAGCAAGGTTTGATAAAAGCACTAAGAAGAAAAAAAAGGTACTACTCTGTAGTTGATATAGTAGGTGTCAGATATAAAGAAAAAAAGCAATGGTGTGTTTATTAGCGGAGGTGAGTTGTAAAGAAATAAACTTTGAAAGTGTGCACTACCAGTAAGACAAGCTGGCACAATTCAAAGAGTCATTGTCATCACTTTGAATTTCTAGTTTTTGATAAGCTGTTACTCCAATTAAAACAAACACATTGAAAATGAAATATATCTGAATCCAAGATAATGGAGTCATCTCCTACAAGATCTGCCTCTTAGATAAATTTATCACCACTTCATTTTTCCTTGCATTTCTCCCTTCAGTGCAAATAGTGATTTCCAAAACTTGGGTGATGGTTTTCCCATGAATATCTGTTTCCCTAGTTAGATAGATCACTGTAAACACAGAAGTCTCTGGTAAAGTCAGGATGGCATGGTGATTACTAGCCACTGGATGCTGGACTTTCAGCCTGCCTTACACGAGGGTTTCTATTATTGTGTGCAGGCTTGTACTGTGAACCTGTTATCTGGAATGAATATCTCTGTGTTGCCTGACTTATGGAGATACTAGTTCACTTTGAAATAGTTCCAGAGTAAAGAAGCACTCAATATCTGAGGAATAACAGCACTCACTAATAAATGGCATTAATGAGAAGCCACTGTAAATGGTCTATTCAGTACCACTCCTTTTAATATTCTGTGTGTTCAGTATTTTCAGAATCTTTATACTATAATATTGCTTTAAAATGACAAGAGTGTTAATAAAATGATTTTGCTAGAACCATTGAAAACACATGGTTCTAGCTTTTATTGAGGGCTCGAAAATAAAGAGAAAAGCAGAATCTTTTGAAGGCCCCCAAGGTGACATTTTCAACCATAGCTTAAATGGGTGTTATTCATTTTTCTTTATTCTCTCATTCTGTTTATGACCTCTTGGAAGTTCTAATTTCCTTATTTACTGGTTTCTAGTAAATTTATTTCTTTTTGGCAGATCTCGGAGGGGCAAGGACAATCATTTGCTTAGAAGGTATGAACTCAGGATTGAGCAGTCTTGAAGCCATAGTGAATATGGGCAAGCTGTTTGCCTTTATGTCTCAGTTTTTGTATCTAATAAATTAAAAAAAAATAACAAATGGTTAGTGGGAGGGCTGAGTTATTCCTCTACAATTAGTGCTTCAAAAACTGTTGTACACATTTCATCCAAGTATAGTTAGCTGTTGTTGACTTGGTACTGTACAGGAACCCCTTTCTGTTATGCTATGTTTTGTTGTTTTGATAGAGGACCTCACTATGTATTCCAGTCTGGCTGCAAACTCAGGACAGTCTTTGTGCTTCAGCATCTTGGGATTGCATGTGTGCCACCACACCTAGCTTTGAACACTTTTCTGTGAAGAATGAGAATAGCAATGTTTTAATAAACCATTGGAAATCCAGTAAGGTCAATTTTCTAGACCTTATAGATCTCTCTGCTTCTCATTGTTGATTCGGGCCTTTAATTGTTAATGGCAGGGGCAGTCTGCAGGTCTTGAAGTACTAAATTCCCTTTGCCATGAGGTGTGAAGGATGGCTTGGAGTCATATCTGGCTTGTCACCACAAAAGTTAGGAGGAGCCTTCCAACTCCAACGCTTTGTCATTAAAAGATGATCTTTCATTGGGAATGCTTGCAGTATTTTTTTCTACACCTAACACCACAGCAGTCTCATTCCTTATAAGAATGTGGAAGCATCTCTGTAGAGAATTGAAACTATACACAAGTGCTTTTTTGGTGTTTCTGGCAGAGGACTAATGTATGGTAAATGGGCCTGTTGTTCCTATAAGGTAGTGGGAAACTCCTTGCTTTTGGATTCTAGACACAGGTTGAAGTCTCAGTTTCATTTAACTGTGTAACTCTGGACAAGTTCTATTAACCTTGTTGATGGTGGTTCTTCTCTTTGGAAGACGGAGGTAATAAAACCTGCCCTGCCAAACTTTCAAAGACCCAAGGCGACTCAGATGTGCATTAGAACCCATTGTAAATTATGCAGCATTATTATTGTAGTAAAGTGTTACATAAGCCATTGCATTTGGAGAACTGCTATAAGAGGGCACTTTGCCTTCCTGTTCTTGGCTGTCCCCTGCCCTGGACCTGCTGGTGTGGCCACTGCCTCAACTTCCACTTTTGTCATCACAGAAGCATGTAGCATTTTATTCTGATACTCTGATGGACCAAGTACATCAGTTATCCCTTTTGAATTTCTGCTCCATTCATTCCTAAAACAGTAGCACTGTGTAGCCAATAATTAAATATCAGTATCCAGGTAACTCCTATGTCGTGGAGTTTAACTCATCTCTAATCCAAGTGTTGTTGGCAACAAGGCTTTTCTTTTCCCATATTTAGATCAGGCCTTGGCTGCTCAGTAGGACTAGAATGGATGCTCATAGTTCCATGTAAGGATAAAAAGCTGTCATGATCTGGTGAAGAGATGGGATTGTTCTACAGATGACTGTCACCCTCTTTATCTGAAAATGACAGGCCCTATTTGTAATTAACAGGGTCTGAGTTCCCTTTACACAAGACTTGGATTTGTTTTTCACTGGCTCAAGATGACTCTACAAGGAACTTTGCTACATTTTGTTTTGCTTTGCTACATCTTTTGTTGTGGTTTCTTGGCTGGACTTGGCAGGTAACTCCTGCATGTTGTAATTTTTTTTTTTCATCTAAGAAGGAGGTATAAGATGGTTTATGCAATGTGTATGAAACTTAACCTGGCCCAGAGTGCATAGTAGGCATTTTGTAAACATTGTTGGCTTGAATCAGAGGAGTGGCAACTTAGATTTGTTTGAGCATATTGGTTTGAATCATTCTGCTGTATAGGTACGTATAATGTTCCTTACCTGTTAAGAAGTAGAGTCTATGCCTAGCCCTGCTGCCCAGATTCTGATAGTGGATCAATAGAAAAGTCTTAATGTAATGTGGGGAGAGATTTCATGCATTGCTTTGCCATCCCATTTTCTTCCCAGCTTCTTGATTTTTGGACTTTGTCATGAGTATAGGCTCATTTTTGCTTTGTTTGAAAATATGTTTGCGATAGGAAAGGGCTAAAGAAAGTTCAAAAGTAATAATTAAAAATAAAAATAAAATTAATTTGTTTGTAAGACATTCAGCTCTCATCCCACTGTACAAAACTTGACAACATACAGTGGTGCCCTTTCTTTAGCATGTGCTAAAGGTTAGATTTTGATGTCACATCCTTAAATTTTTGGTGAGACGGAAGCACTTTGTTTCCTGAGCCTCTTCATGAATACACTGCTACATCAGTCATCCCTTCCTGTTTGTGGGTGTGACTGGAACATAGGTGAGTTATAACGACATTCCTAGCATTGGGTGGCTGTGCTTTAAATTCCCTTTGTTGACCTTTAAATTTTTTTATGGCCCTGAGATTGCTTAGGTGGGGATTTAGTAGAAAAGGAACTTCATTTCAGTGTTGCTAAGAAGTGAGCCCAGCTGTTTTACTCAGCTAAAGATTGATGATATATGGCAGTGACCCCTGTAACTCATAGTGTACCTCCTACTTAGTGCTGTTCAAGGGTAACAACCTGCAGATGTTTGCTTTTGACTCCAGGGAGACCTCAGGAGAGTAGTCCCTTCACAGGTGGCTGTGTGACTAGCAGCAATCATGTAATTTAGGTTACTTGGTTCTGAGATGCTCCTTTTTCAGGACAGTGTTTGGAGATGTGAGAAAGCATGTGTCCCACCCTCTGTCAAAGAGGCTTGTTGGAAATGTCCTCTGCCTCTGGGCCCCTTGTAATAAGATAGTCTGCTGGCTTTTTAATGAGAAGATGATGGCTTCTTGTTTTTCAGTCTTTCAGCTAATATCAAATGTGAAGTGGAGGCTGAGTCTAACCCTGCCTGTTCCTTTCTTACTGTTATCAACTCTGATCATTTCTCCAGAGATTCCCATCAGTTCTGTGTCATCAAACAATTTCTCTTTGTTGACAAAGATTGTCTGGATGACCTTAGCCCTCAGCAGCTGCTCCTGAGAGCTTTTAACTGATGCAGAATCTGTATTTTCAGGTGTAAATGAAAGACTGAGATGGCTGGTAGAATACCTGGTCACACACTGGCTCCCCAAGCCTTTGAAACAATACTAACCAATATGGTGCTAGAATGAAAAAGTAAACAGGCAAAAGAAATTTTTAGCATATGGTTTTGTAACCGATTATATGTAAATACTCATTTTTACATATAATTACAATAATAATGAAGCATCGCCCTTTTTTATGCTAGACTTGGAAATCACTTGTGTATTTTGCTTGTAGGACATCTTCATTTCAACTAGCCACATGGTGTATGTCGAAGAGTTGTTTGTGCTAGTTGTTACGGTGTGGGACAGTAGGGCATTGAGAGGTACCTTTTGGCTTTGATTTGCTGTTGATTTCATCAGGTTGGCTTTCAGTGCCCAACCAGCTGCCTCTGTACTAACTTACATTAGTTAGGCTTAATCTTTGCCAAGCCTTTAGCCCATTGCTTTTACATAATGTCAACTTTGAGGGTGAAATTATTAATATAAGTGCCAAGTTTCTTTCTGAAAGGTTAGGTCAACAGCCAGCTTTTAGGCAGCAGCATCGGGTTCTTAACCAGGGTCCTGTGATTTCAGGGTTTACAACTGTGGAATTCACCTATCACTTTGTATCACTGTTATGAAGCCAATGTTGGACATAGGTGTGATGGCACACACCAGCAATCTCAGCCCTTGGGTTAAAGCAGGAGTTCAGGCTAGCTTGGGCTTTATAGTGAGGTCCTGTTTCCAATAAATACATCAAGGAAGGAAGGAAGAGATGGGGTGGGGCAGGCAGATAAAGCAAACTGTTGTGGAACACATACTTTTTTGAGGTGTGTGTGTGAAAGGATCTTTTCTCTGGCCTTTCCCAGAGGCTGCCACCTCCCTAAATAGAAATGCCCTCACCTTAGGAATACTACAGCCTGGTGGTTTACTAGGCTGGCTACTCATTAGAACCACCTGGGACAGTTTAAATACCTGCTGTCTGAGCCCCACCCACAGACCTCCAGGTTTAATTAATTTGGGCTGAGACCTGCATGAGCATTTTTGAAAAGTCCTCTGTGGTTGATTTATGCAGCTCCACTGAGAGCACTTACTTTAGGATCTATCATTTCTCCAACTCTATTGTCCAGAGTCACCAGGACTTCCAGGGCCAGCCCAGATTCTGCCTCAGCAGGTGTTGGATGAGACAAAGAATACAATGTAGTCTTCTCATTTCCAGGTTGCTGCTGTGCAGGTTGTACCTTATTAGCCAGTAGCACGAAAACAACCTGAGGGTTTTTTGCAGCAGTGCAAGTTCTCTTGCTCTGGATCCTGGAGCTTCTGATTCAGCAGGTCTAGGCCAGAGCCCAGGGTTCAGGTTTGAGAAGTTGTATTGTTTACAACATTTCATCATCAAGGATTGAGTTTATCTTCGGTTTCCTGCAGATGTGCTGCTAACACCCATTCTGGGGGTAATAAACAAAAGTTGAATTTTAGCCAGTCCCCTTTGTGTCTTGGTAATGATACACTCACACAGTCCTCTTTCAATTTGTTGATGTGGTAGGCTATTTTAAGAGATTTTCGAGTTAAACTGCAGCGTTAGCTGATTCGTGCTGTTGGGACAGACCCAATGTGCATACACACTTGCTTACTGCTACATTTGATTAGTAGTATTTTAGTGACTACATTTGTCATTAACTGTGGCTTTAGTTTTTGTCTAGTTTAGTACCATGATTGACAATGCTAGCCTTATAAAGTGAGTTGGGATGTTCCCTTTCTCTCATGCTGGAAGTCTCTGTTAAGGTTGGCGCTCATCACTTCCTTGAATGTTAATAGAACTCTCAGGGCCTGGAAGATTTTCAGTTCTATCTGACTATTTACCTATCTTCCCCACCCATTTTATGTCATCATCTCAATTAGGCCAAGTAGGCCTCAAGTTCATTATATAGCAGAGTCTGGCCTTCTTTTTATCATCCTGCCTCTACATTCGAAGTGCTGGGATGACAGGTGTATGCCACCACACTCAGCTTTGCCTTTTTATTGGTTAGCTTTTCAGTTGTGATAGGACCAACCTGATGATATGAAATTTTCTGTTTTCTCAAGTATTTTTATTAAGTTTTGAATGGCTGTAATTTTAAATTATTTTAAGATCAAATCATAGCAACGTACATTCAGAAATCTCATGCTTCCATTCCTATTTCTGGACAGATATGTCTCTGCTTCCTCTACCACAGTCAGCCTTCTGAGTTCTGTTGAAAGCTTGAGCAACCACGAACAGATATAGATCTTATCTGCCTCCCAGTTTCTTACACACTATGTAGACTTTTGCTTTTTCCACTTAAGATCTAGTCCAGAAGTAACTCTTTTCTCTATTTTCTCCTCTCTTTGTATTTAGCCTATTGTTTGGCTGTTTCAAAACATAGTAATTTCATTATTATTATGTTCTAGCATATTATAATTTCCGTGCTCATCTGTGAGGTTTCTAAAAGTACATTTTTAAAATCTGAAAATACAGTTGCCAGCAATTTTCAGTACTGATTTCTAACTTCACAACCATAGTCTGCAGGGTGAATGACAATAGCTCTTTGACACAGGTCTGGCCTTGGTGATTGGCTGCTTTGTTGTGCTGTTTATACTCATCTATGTTGTATATGTCAATCAGCAACTCCTACTTTTTTTATTACTGAGAAGTATTTCATAGTTCACTGATAATCATTTGAGTTATTCAGTTTGGGTCTGAACTACAACCAAATCATTGTAACTTTGTGGGGGCTCATGTTTTCATTTGCTTTGTGTCAACACAGTGCTTTGGATAGACATTGTTGGTTTTTCTACAAAAACGGGTTTTGATTTTTTTGTGGTTTTATTTTATTTTATTTTTTACTTTTGAGACAGGTATCACTGGTTGGTGTGGGACTCACTTTGTGGATAAAGTGGATTTGAACTCACAGAGATCTGTCCACCTCTGCTGAGGGTAGTATTACAAATAGTTTTATTTCCTCCTTCCATGTTATACCTGCCATTTTTCTTGCCTATTGAACTTTGTTAGAATTTCTAGCAATTCTAACTGTATGTAGTTATTCTCATTGTTTTGAAGCTTTCCATTTTTCACCACTTTTGTATCAGCTGTAAGGTTTCAGAGGTAGCATTTCCACTTTGCTGGACACTTTTCAAAATCATGATTTATTGTTGATTATGTTTGTAGATGCCATGTTTCAGATAATGGTCTAAGAAAATAATAAGGATTGCCTAATTGACTCTATTACAACACTCATGTCCATTCCTCAGCTATCACTTCCCAACTTTTATTCTTAGTAACTTTTATTATTAATAGTCTTAATAAATTTACATCTGGAACCTGAGAGTTCTCTTTATCTGAGAAGCAGCCCTTAGTGCTTGTTCAAAGAGCTTGCAAGTTCTCAGATCCAATAGGTATCTTTATTCTTGAATTGGAATGTTTTCATCCTGTCATTTCCATTTTGCTAATAGTGATTTTATTTCCTCTTCATCTTCTTCCCTTTAATAATTTCTTGCTTTTTCCTTGATTTTTTTTTTAACATCCAAGAGATCTTCCAGTGAGGTTAAGGTCTGGAAATGTTCAGCCCTTTACTTTGTTCTGTGGCAAGGATGGATGGTGACTTGCATTTATGCCTGGAATAATAGGTAACTGCTCAAGTAGGAAGTGACTGCTGTCCATACTCTCTGGGTCACTGTAAGCCTTTCTCTTTGTAAGTTTATAGATCTTAATTAAGTCAGTCTCTGGGGATTGCGTTTGGGCACTCTTTTAGTGTGGCAAGCTGCCTGTTGGGCAAGTGACTACTCCTGCTTCTGCTTTTTGCTAGCCTCCAAGACCAGCTACTTAAGATGAATCAGGCCCAGCATTTTCAACAGTTAAGAGATGCCAAACTGCATTTCCTGTGACTCCTGTACAGGTGTGTTGCGAAGCACCTGTTAACACTTTTGTGCCTGTTCTGGAACTATTCATTTGAACTAACTTCATAAACTAGGGTACATTAAAAAAATATTGCCAGTGGTGTCTGTGTTCAAGTGGGAATTTAGCATTTGGCTCTAGGGCATAACTACCATGAGGTACATGTATTAGACAGAGTGGGCACTGGTTTTGTGGGAGCATTTTTTGTTTGTTTGTTTAAAATAGCATCTTGTATAGCTTTAACCTCTGAAGACAATTTTGTTTTGAGCCAGGATCTCACCATATAACCTTAGCTGGCCTGGGAATTGCTAGGTAGACATGGCTGACCTAGAAATCAGCTATCCTCCTCTAAAAGCAACTTGAAAAGACTTTTTTTTTCAGGACAGGGTTTCTCTGTGTAGCCTTGGCTGTCCTGAAAGTCACTATGTAGACCAGGCTGGCCTCAAACTCACAAAGATCTGCATGCCTCTACCTCCGTGAGTGCTGAGATTACAGGCGTGCACCACTTCACCTGGCTCAAAAGACAATTAACAACAACAAAAAAAAAAAAGAAATACTTGAGACAGAAACAAACAACAGTGCTGGAATGACTGTACATCATTGAAAAATAATTCACTTATCTGCATATGCTCTGAGCCTTTTTAACAGAGCCTCACCACTTCATAGATGCACCTTATAGGGTATTCATTCTGTTTACTTGTGTCCACTAGTAAAACAATATTCTTGTTTAATAAAGACTATTACAATACAAAGTAATACCGTAGCAGACAAATGAGGGGTATATTTTGAGTGCCTCAGAGACATAGATTTGGTGGAGGAAATCTCCATTTCTTTACTCCCCTATAAAGTGAAGGTTAGGCTTCTTTCTGGCTGTAACATTTTTGCAATTTTTTTGTATGGGTGGAGTCCCCTTCTAATACTTTGTTATTGCCTGCTCAAGAAGAAAACATTATATCCTTATTTTAATTTGATCATCTGTTCATTAAGAGGGCTAGGATGTCTCAGTGTGACTCCTCCAGTCTTTTGTGGAGAAGTTGTTGTTGTTGTTCACTTTTGTCAGTGTCATAAAGTAACCAGTATTACTTGACAAATGAGGTTATTGGTGAAAATTAAATGACTTAAAATGGCTGATAGGGTGGCAGTCAGTAAATGAAAACTTTGATGATTGTCCGTAAGCAGATGAGTAGCTTTTGCTTCATAATGCATCACCTTTGTTATTGTCTTTATTCCCATATGTTCACATTTTCTCATATACCTACTTTGCTGCCATCCAACACATATTTGCCCACTGTCTGCCAATTAACTTCTTGAAGACCTGTCTCATGATTTTTGTTGTTGTTATTGGAAGGATATCTTACGTGTGTGGATGTTTTGCCTGCATGCATGTCTGAGTGCCACTAATGTGCCTAGTGCCCACAGAGGCCAGAAGAGGGCATCAGATACCCTGAAACTGCTTTTACAGATGGTTGTGAGCCATCATGTGAGAGCCCAGAATCAAATACACACACGCGCATACACACACACACACGCGCATACACACACACACACCCCAGATAGCCATCTCTCTAGCCTCTCAAGTTATTTCTGAGTCTCCCACTGTGGTACCTGGTATATATCTGCTGGCTCCTTTTAAACCCTTTGGAAACAATATTATGTAATTACATATGCTAAATAAGAAAGAATGTCTCAAAAGTAATGACTCTGATTCCACTTCATTATCTTAAGTGTCCATATCAATATTTTAGTGCTAGTTAGTTTTATAACTCTTTGTGGAATGCTAACAGTTGGGAGATCTAAGGGATTCTGACTGTAACCATATGCTGACATGATCATTTTGTAAATAGTTAAATTCTACAGGTGATGTCCTGCCTGTGTGGTATGCTCTTTCCAAAGAAATCTTAACCACTAGCACTTCAGAATGTGGCCCTACATGTAAATAGTTCCATTAGAGATATATTTAAAGATGAAGATAGATTAGAAGGGAAGCCTCTTCATCTAGCAAGAAGGGTGAAATTACACGAGAACACTGTAACCAAGCAGAGATACTCAGGTAGAAGGTCATAATTGAAATGATGATTCCGCAAGTCAATGAATGCCAAGGACTGTAGTCACCACCTGTTGCTAACTAGATGCTTCAAGGACTCATGTCTTAGCTGACAACCTCAGAACTGGGAGAGAATCCCTAGCTGTTAGTCTAAGTCATTCATTTTGTGGTACTTTGTTATAGCAGCCCTAGAAAAGGAATAAATTGTCTGAATGCTTGGACTAGTGTTGACAAGCCAGAGAGTATGCTTAAAGTTGTAGGTTTGCCTACATTATCATGTTCTTTCTCAATATAATTGCTTTTAAGCAAATTTGTTGCTAGATCAGAAGAAGTATAAGAAAACCTTGCTCCAAAATGCCATTGCAATTCTTACACGTGTGCCAGGTGGAGGAGAATTTAAGAATTTAAGAATGCTTAGAAGAGCATTATTCATAGTAGTGAAACGTAGAAGCCAATCAAATGTCTGTGGAGAGAATGCCTGTTATTTTTTTTTTAATTTTATTTTTTTCTTATCAGTTACATTTTATTAACTCTGTATCCCAGCCATGTCCGATCCCTCATTCCCTCCCAGTCCCTCCCTCCCTCATCTCCACACTGCCCCTTGCCAAGTCCACTAATAGGGGGGACCTCCTCCCCATTCATCTGATCCTGTTTTATCAGGTATCTTCAGGACTGGCTGCAAAGCCCTCCTCCGTGTCCTAACAGGACTGCTCCTCCCTTGGGGGGTGGGGAGGCCAAAGAGCCAGTCATTGAGTTCCTGTTAGAAACAATCCTTGTTCCCCTCACTATGGGAAACCAATTGGTTACTGAGCTACCACAGGCTACATCTGAGCAGAGGTTCTAGGTTACATTCATACATAGTCCTTGGTTGCATGTCAGTCTCAGAAAACACCCTGTGCCCAGATATATTTGGTCCTTGTGGAGCTCCTATCTTTTCCTCATCAGACTAACTCCCCTTCTTTCTTATGATTCCCTGTACTCTGCCAAAGGTTTGGTCATGAGTCTTTGCTTTGAAAACACTGCTAGTTAGAGTCTTTCAAATGCGCTCAGTAGACTCCTGTCAATGTTCAATGCGCATCCCCTCTGTCTTTCAACACGAGGATTGATAATCTTACCCCATGTCCGCTCTCTTGATTATCTTTTTTAGGTGTATAGATTTCATTATGTTTATCATATCTTATAGGTCTATATAAGTGAGTATATACCGTGTTTGTCTTTCTCCTTCTGGGATATTTCACTGAGGATGATCTTTTCTAGATCCCACCATTTGCCTGCAAATTTCATGATTTCCTCCTTTTTGATTGCTGAATAGTATTCCATTGTGTAAAAATACCACAATTTCTGTACCCATTCCTCCGTTGATGGACATCTGGGTTGTTTCCAGGTTCTGGCTATTACAAATAATGCTGCTATAAACATGGATTTCCGTATGTTGAACCACCCTTGCATGCCTGGGATGAAGCCTACTTGGTCGTGGTGGATGATATCTTTGATGTGTTCTTGCATTCGGTTTGCAAGTATTTTATTGAGTATTTTTGCGTCAATGTTCATAAGAGAGATAGGTCTGAAGTTTTCTTTTTTTGTTGGGTCTTTGTGTGGTTTAGGTATCAGGGTGACTGTTGCTTCATAGAATGAGTTTGGTAATGTACCTTCTGTTTCTATTTTGTGGAATAGTTTGAGGAGAATTGGTGTGAGCACTTCTTTGAAGGTCTGGTAGAATTCCACGCTGAAACCATCTGGCCCAGGGCTTTTTTTGGAGGGGAGACTGTGAATGACTACTTCAATTTCCTTGGGGGATATAGGGCTGTTCAGTCTTTCTACCTGATCTTGACTTAATGTTGGAAGATGGAATCTATCAAGAAAATTGTCCATTTCATTTAGATTTTCAAATTTTGTGCCATATAGGCTTTTGTAGTATGACCTAATGATTGTTTGAATTTCCTCTGTGTCTGTAGTTATGTCACCCTTTTCAGCTCTGATTTTGTTGATTTGGATAGATTCTCTCTGCTTTTTAGTTAGTTTGGCTAAGGGTTTGTCTATCTTGTTGATTTTCTCAAAGAACCAGCTTTTTGTTTCATTGATTCTTTGAATAGTTTTATTTGTTTCTAATTGATTGATTTCAGCCCTGAGTTTGATTATTTCCAGCCTTCTGCTCCTCTTGGGTGTATCTGCTTCTTTTTTTTTCTAGGGTTTTCAGTTGGGCCATTAAGTTGTTTGTATGTGATGTTACGAATTTCTTCTTGCAGGCACTTAGTGCTATAAATTTTCCCCTGAGCACTGCTTTCAATGTGTCCCATAAATTTGGGTATGTTGTGCCTTCATTTTCATTGAATTCTAGGAAGTCTTTAATTTCTTTCTTTATTTCTTCCTTAACCCAGCTGTCGTTGAGTAACAGGTTGTTTAGTTTCCATGTGCGTGTAGGCTGTTTGTTATTTCTGTTGTTGTTGAGGTCCAGCTTAAGTCCATGGTGGTCAGATAGAATACAAGGGATTATTTCAATCTTTTTGTATCTGTTGAGGCTTTCTTTATGACCAACTATATGATCTATTTTGGAGAAGGTTCCATGTGGTGCTGAAAAGAATGTATACTCTTTTGAGTTTGGATGAAAAGATCTGTAGACGTCTATTAGGTCCATTTGATTTAGGGTCTCTGTAATATTTTTATTTCCCTATTTGTTTTCTGTCTAGTTGATCTGTCCCTTGGTGAGAGTGGAGTGTTGAAGTCTCCCACTATTAGGGTTTTAGGATCAATGTGTGATTTAAGCTTTAATATTGTTTCATTTACGAATGTAGGTGCTCTTGTATTTGGGGCATAGATATTCAAAATTGTGATGTCCTCTTGGTGGATTTTTCCTTTGATGAGAATATAGTGGCCGTCCTTATCTTTTTTGATTAACTTGGGTTGAAAGTCAATTTTATTAGATATTAGGATGGCTACTCCGCTTGTTTTCTGGAACCATTTGCTTGAAAGACATTTTTCCAGCCCTTTACTCTGAGGTAGTGTTTATCTTTGTTGCATAGGTATGTTTCTTGGATGCAACAGAATGATGGATTCTGTTTCCGCAACCATTCTGTTAGTCTGTGTCTTTTAATTGGGGAGTTGAGTCCGTTGATGTTGATAGAAACTAGTGACCAACAATTGTTACTTACTTTAGATGTGGTGTTGGTGGTGTCACTGAGTTTCATTGCTTGTCTTCTTTTGGTTTTTTTGTTGTGTAGTTATCTATTTCCTCTGTTTCCTTAGATGTAGTTGTTTTCTTTGGTTTGGAGTTTCCCTTCTAGTAACTTCTGTAGAGCTGGGTTACTATGTAGATATTGTTTAAATTTGGTTTTGTCTTGGAATATCTTGAATTCTCCGTCTATGTTGATTGAAAGTTTTGCTGGGTATAGTAGTCTGGGTTGGAATCTGTGGTCCCTTAAGGACTGTATGATTTCTGTCCAGGCCCTTCTGGCTTTCATAGTTTCTGTTGAGAAATCTGGTGTGATTCTGATAGGTCTACCTTCATATGTTACTTGGCCTTTTTCTCTTGCTGCTTTTAGAATTTTTTCTTTGTTTTGTAGGTTCAGTGTTTTGACTATGATGTGACGTGAAGAATTTCTTTTCTGGTCTAGTCTACTTGGTGTTCTGTAGACCTCTTGTATGTTTATGGCCATCTCCTTCTTTAAGTTGGGAAAGTTTTCTTCTATAATATTCTTGAAAATATTTTCCGGACCTTTGAGCCTGATGTCTTCTTTTTCTTCTACTCCTATTATTCTTAGTTTTTGTCTTTTCATGGTGTCCTTGATTTCTTGGATGTTTTGTGTTTGGAACTTTTCTGATTTTATTTTTTCTTTGAGAGACGTGTCAATTTCCGCAAGTGTATCTTCGGCTCCTGAGATTCTTTCTTCCATTTCTTGTATTCTGTTGGTGATGCTTACCTTTGTAGTGCCTGATCTTTTCTCTATGTTCTCCAGCTCCTGATTTTTCTCTATTTGTGTTTTCTTTATTGATTCTAATTCTGTTTTCATGTCTTGCACCATTTCCTTCATCTGTTTGAATGTGGACTCCTGCTTTTCAATGATAGCTTCTGTTTTTTTTGTCTGTTTCCTCTCTATGTATCACTAATTGTGCCTCTACTTCTTTGGGTATAATTGCCTGTATTTCTATGAGAGCTTTGTTTATTTCTTCTTTATTTGCCTTCATTTGTGTGGACATTTCTTTGAGAGCTTTGTGCATTTCTTCTCTGTTTGCCTCAATTTTCGTGGTCATTTCTCTGAGAGCACGATTTGTTTCCTCTTGGTTCGTCTCGATTTCTTTGGTTATTTCTCTGAGGGCTTTGTTCATTTCATCTCTATGGGCCTCTAATAGCTGGAGAAACATAGTTTTGAGGTCGTTTTCTTGTGTATCTAGTGAATTGAAGTGTCCATTGTTTTGTGGGGTTGCTGGCGTGGTCATTATGTCCTGATTTTTGTTGGGAGTGTTCTTACGTCTGCCTCTAGCCATCTGGTTATTTATAATCCTCACTGGTTGTTCCTCAAGATTGTAGTTTGGGCTATGATCCTCTCTGTTTTCTGGACTGTTTTTTCAGGAAGATGAGAGAGGTTCACTGCTTTGGGGGTGTGCACTGTGTTTTCAGTTTTGCCTAAGTAAAGAATGTGACGCTGGCACTATTCGCGTGCGCTTTTAGCGGGCGCAGTGTGCATGCGCGGATTCTCTGACTATTGCAGTGGCCTGCAAGCCACTATTACGCAGTTCTGACTGAGATCCAGGGATTGTTTGCCTGGATTATCCTGGTGGACCCGCAAGGCAGAGGCTTCAATGTTGGGGTCGCTATCCCAAGAATCCCTATGATGCCCACACTAGGGGTGTGGGTGGCAGGGATCTCATCTGGTTGCTTCTGTAGAGAGGCCCTAGGTCTGGGGCAATCTCTCCCTAGAAGGCTCACTCACTCTCTTGCAGGACCAGTTGGAATGCACAGGGGTTCCCCTTGCTCACTACTCTCTGTTTTGGTCCTGCTGCGGAAGTGCACGGGTAGGCTAACAGTCAGCTCTGTGACACTGTGGCCACAGGACTTGGTGTTCACCTTTCCTGTGTGCTGCCTCTTTGACCTTTCCCTCTGCCAGGAGGGGTTATGTTGACTGGTCCCTGGGTGGCGCCGGAAAGAGTTAGGATGAATGTACTCAATCCCAGATCCCGGGCCCAGATCTCTCTGCCAGAAGCAGCCTAGCGGTAGAATCTATGTTTGCTGATCCCAAGACAGTACCAGGTAGGATTGAGTGTCCTCAGATCCAGAGCTTGGGTTTCTCTGCTAGGGGCCGCTGGGTGAGCTGGAGAGAGGGTGTTGTGTCCTTAGCAGGCTGCCTCTCTGTCCTTCCCCTCTGACCTTCTCCTCTGCTTGGGCAAGCTTATGGAGGTGCTCTCAGGGGAGTGCCAGCAGGGGTTGGGGCTTCTCAGTCGGATCCTAGCCCTGAGCCAGCGTTTCTCTGCCAGGGGTTGGGGGGGGGGCGCCGGTGATAGAACTTGTTGCTAGACCTTATTGCGCTGGACCCAGGAGAATCTCAGGACGTGTAGAATGACCACAGTCCCAGATCCCGAGCTGTAGTTTGTTTGCTAGGAGCGGCCGGCAGCACTGGAGTTCCAACACTGTGAAGCCGCTGTGTGCCTCTTCTGCTCTGCCGTGGCAGGGTGATGGCGGTGTTTGGGGGAGTGCCCGAAAGGATTGGGTTTTCTCAGCCCCGATCTCGGGTTGGGGTACAGACAATGTGGTCTGTGGCAGATTCTGCTGGATGCCTCCTGCCTCCTCCGAAGAGGGAGTAGGGATTTTGAGCTGGGTGCGCAGCTGCGCAGCTGTAATCCGTGCGCGGCCAGAGCTCAGTTGTGATGGCGGCGGGTACCTGCGGTTCGAGAGACCTTCCAGGGAAAGACTGGGTGACCCGTGACCAGTCTGGCAACTTTGCTTCCCCGTGGGTTTTTTTTGCGACTGGGACTCTCAGCCTCAGGCACCCTTGTGCCCACCAATCAGCCTGGGAAAGTGATCGTCACAAGCAGGCTTGCGGCACCAGCCCGGAGACCCAAAGCCTGCGTTAGCCGGGTTCTCTTCCGGGTTCTGGCTGGGTAGCCGAGAGTGGACCCGACCGATTCCCACGCCGTGGGAGCCTCCCCTCATCTGGGAAACAGGATCGATCGCTGTTGTTTTAGGGTCCAGAGTTCAGTCTGCTGGTCGCTGCACGAAGTGTGTTGTCCCACTTCTCAGACAGGGTGTTCTCCCGGTGCCGCCATCTTGGCCCCCCCTATGTCTGAGAATGCCTGTTATTATTCAGCATCAGAAATAATGAAAGCAATTATGTTTTTTTTCCATATGAAATTGAGAATTGTTCTTTCAAGTTCTGTAAAGGATTATGTTGGTATTTTCATTGGAATTGCATTGAATCTGTAGATTGCTTATGGCCATTTTCACTATGTTAATCCTACTGATCCATGAGCATGGGAGATCTTTCTATCTTCTGAAATCGTCTTCAATTTCTTTCTTCAGAGACTTGAAGTTTTTTTCAAATAGGTCTTTCACTTGCTTGGTTAGAATCACACCAAGGTTATTTGTGGCTATTGTGAAAGGAGTAGTTTCCCTAATATTTTTCTCAGTCCTTTTGTCTTTCAGGTACAGAGGGGCTACTATTTTTTTTTTTTTTTTAGTTAATTTTGTATCCAGCCACATTGCGGAAAATGTTTATCAGCTGAAGGAGTTTTCTGGTTGAATTTTTGGGGTCACTCATGGATACTATCATCTCATCTGTGAATAGTGATACTTTGATTTCTTCCTTTCTGATTTACATACCCTTGATCTCCTTTAGTTGTCTTATTGCTCCTGTACAACAATAGCTCATCTGGAGATATCTCCATCCCTGATACCAAGCTGTACTATAGAGCAATAGTAATAAAAACTGCATGGTACTGGCATAGAAACAGAATGGTGGATCAATGGAATCAAATCAAAGACCCAGAAATAAACCCACATACCTAAGGATACTTGATTTTTGACAGAGAAGCCAAAACCATACAATGGAAAAAAACATAGCATCTTCAACAAATGGTGCTGGTCTAACTGGATATCTACTTGTAGAAAAGTACAAATAGAACCATATTTATTGCCCTGCACAAAACTAAAGTCCAAGTGGATCAAAGACCTCAACATAAAACCAGACACACTAAATCTGTTAGAAGAAAAAGTAGGGAAGAACCTTGAACTCATTGGCACAGGAGACAACTTCCTAAACAGAGCACCAACAGCACAGGCTCTAAGATCAACAATCAATACATGGGACCTCATGAAACTGAAAAGGTTCTGTAAATCAAAGGACACTGTCATCACAACAAAACAACAGCCTACAGACTGGGAAAGGATCTTCACCAACCCTACATTTGACAGAGGGTTAATATGCAGAATATATACAGAACTCAAGAAATTAGAAAGCAACAAATCAAGTAATCCAATTAAAAATGGGGTACAGAGCTAAACAGAGAACTCTCAATAGAGGAATATCCAATGGCAGAGATATACTTAAGGAAATGCTTAACGTCCTTAGTCATAAAGGAAATGCAAATCAAAACGACCCCGAGATTTCACCTTACACCCATCAGAATGGCTAAGATCAAAAACTCAAGTGATAACACATGCTGGAGAGTTTGTTGAGAGAGGGGAACCCTACTCCATTGCTGGTGTGAATGTAAACTTGTACAACCACTTTGGAAATCAGTCTGGTGCTTTGTCAGTTATAGTGCTACCTCAAGATCCACCTATACCACTTCTAAGCATATATCCAAAATATGTTCAAGTATATACTGCAAGGACTCTTGCTCAGCCATGTTCGTAGCAGCTTTATTTGTAATAGCCAGAAGCTGGAAACAACCCAGATGTCCCTCAGCTGAGGAATGGATACAGAAATATTGTACATTTACACAATGGAATACTACTCAGCAATTAAAAACAAAGAAAACATGAAATTTGCAGGCAAATGGTGGAAACTAGAAAAGATCATCCTGAGTGAGGTATCCCAGAAGCAGAAAGACACACATAGTATATACTCACTTATAAGTGGATTAGACATATAATATAGGATAAACATGCTAAAAATCTATACACTTAAAGAAGCTAAGTAAGAAGGCGGATCCCGGGTAAGATGATCAATCCTCATTCAGAAAGGCAAAAGGGACAGATATCAGAAGAGGGAGAAAACAGGGAACAGGACAGGAGCCTACCACAGAGGGTCTGTGAAAGACTCTACCCTGCAGGGTATCAAAGCAGATGCTGAGACTCATATCAAACTTTGGGCAGAGTGCAGGGAATCTTATGAACAAAGGGAGAGATGAAAGACCTGGAGGGGACAGGAGCTCCACAAAGAGAGCAACAGAACCAAAAAATCTGGGTACAGGGGTCTTTTCTGAGACTGATGAATCAACCAAGGGCCATGCATGGAAATAATCTAGAAGTCCTGCACAGATGTAGCCTGTGGCAGCTCAGTCTCCAAATGGGCTCCCTGGTAAGGGGCTGTCTCTGCCTTGAACTCAGTGGCTGGTTCTTTCAGCACCTCCTGCAGAGCGGGGAGCTGCTTTACCATGCCACAGAAGAAGACAATGTAGCCAGTCCTGATGAGATCTGATAGGCCAGGGTCAGATGGAAAGGGGGGAAGACCTCCCAGATCAGTGGAGGGGGGGGGGGGGGGCATGGGAGGAGATGAGAGAGAGAAGGTGGGACTTGGAGGGCATGAGGGAGAGGGTTACAGATAGGATAAATTGTAATAAATTGCAATAAGTGAATAAATTGTAATAAGTAAAAAAATAAATTAAAAAAATAAAAGAAAATGCTTTGGAAAAAAATAAATCTTATACTCAGTTTTCCTGAATAACTTCTGTGAATAAATTTTCTCAAAAGTATTAAAAACAGTGGACATATTTTAATATTAAATAAATGAGCAAAGCACAGAAACATGTATCTGTGTTTCGGAAGCTCACAGCAACCTGTGTGAGAAAAACAAAGAGCAGTAGATTATGGACTTACTATATTTCTACAAAAGCGCAAAAACATATTAAAATCAGCACAGTCTTTGCCAGTATATGCATATTTACGAGATGATAAAGCTATCAAGGCAACTAAATACATACATATCCATCCTAATGCTGATGTCCAAAGTCATGGAGAAATTCAAAGGCAATGTTCTTTAATGTGTGTGGTATGCTCAAAGTGTGCTTGTAACAGAAAAAAAACAGCCCTTGCCTTTAGGAAGGAAGATCTAGAAATGTAACAGAAGGAGGAGACCCAAGAGATCATTGCAGGGTCCAGTACAAGTGTGCAATATGAAATACTAGGAACTCATGTGATATATAACAAAGCAAAGTGTGCAGGTGTATGACAGGAGCCTGAGCAAAGCTCTTGCTTCTACCTTTAAGTAAAAGCAGCCATGCAACTGGTTTCAATTTCAGGTTCCACCGGAGGTCCTTTCCTCTCATTTGTTTCTAGAAATTGTACACGTGGTCTTAAGGGCCTTGCTGTCCTCCCTCCCTGCACCACTAATTGTGGTTGGAAGACTATGCCATTACTACCCATTCCCTGGGCTTTTCTCTTGGGGTCCCTTAGCCTGCAGCTGAGAAGGTTCACTGAATGTAATTAAATGTAACATAAATGTCACTCTCCATTACTGTAATAGTTATAGCTCTTGTTTTTACTACTTAGCAACTGCCATTTGAACTTTTAGCTCAAAAATGTATCCTTTTACTTATAAATTTAATATGTAATTTTTAAGAGTGGTTCTCGCTGCAGAAAATAATTCGGCAAACGATTTTGTTTTGTTGTGGGGCAGATTAGCCAAGTTTGTGAGTATTGGAATTGGCAGGTAGATGAGAACTTGATCTTGCTCCTATTTTAAAACTTTGTTTACTCTCAAGTATTTGACTGTTACAAGATCCATTGGTGATTCTAATGGTCTGCTTTAAATGTTTGCTGTATCACTATGCTGCCATTATTCATTAAAAAAAATGCACAACCTTATAGTTGTTGGCTTTTTTTGTACTTTATTTGCCATATCAGTTTCAGTGTATGATATCTAAAGTTACCCTGTTCTATGGCTTACAACTTATGCCACTAAAGCCAGTATCCTGAAGATATGCTATTTGTCATGAGAAATCTACCCAAAGTCCATCACTAGCTGCTGGAAAAAAAAATGATTCAGACTGCCTTTCAGCTGTCCAAATTGATTTCAGCCAAAGACCTTTGCAACATTTAAAGCTATAAAAGTAGATGCATCCTTGAGCTGAATTCTTATAAATGATAAGAATGACTTTCAAAGTGAAAAATTACTTAGCATTTTATACTTTCTAAAGCCCTCATCAAACCAGATAACTTTTAGTCCTGAGATTTTCAGTAACCCAAATAAATTATCTCAGACATATGAGTTATCTCACAAATATGTGTATTTGGACAGTTAGCCACTTGCTGAGATTAGATTATCATGAGATCCATCATCTTCACAAGAGCAGCTGTGACTACTCAACATTGGACTCAGTGATTATTGACATTCCTTTAGTGAAGGATGTGGAGACAGTCATTGGACCCTCACCTGATCGCAACCATTTTCTTCTGTACCTCTCAGCTAGCTGTACACAAATGGATCCCTGGCCAGATTGGAGGGGGTTGCTAGAGCATAGAGAATAGAAGGTGAACTGAAGGGGTGACTTCATCCATGCAGCTGTAAGCAAGCCTAATCCACAAGTTGGATTTTTATTGAATTGTACTTTGGTTTGTTGTTGATGCTCTGAAAAGACTGGGTAGACATTTTTTTTTTTCTTTTTAGTCTTTCCAGGGAAAGAGTTTCCCCTCCATACCTAGTTTAAAGAATGAATTAAGAGTTTATGGAAAGCCTCTACATGGAAGAGGGAATATTTCATCATTTGTGATGGTATCATTTTTATATCCTCTTCACCTTCAGTTATGACAAATGGTTTCATGCCTGTTTTACAGTGGACTTCACTCTATGCAATATTGCAAGACTATTATTACTAAGTGACAGAAATGGGATTGCAAATTCATTCTTGAGTATAAAATCCTCCTTTTTTTAAAGTTTTTTCTTTATTATACTTTATTCACTTTGTATCCCCCCTGTGGTTCCCTCGCTCCTCCCATCCCAATCCCTCCCTTCCTCCACCCTCTACATGCATGCCCCTCCCCAAGTCCACTGATAGGGGAGGACTTATTTTCCTTCCTTCTGATCCTAGTCAATTAGGTCTCATCGGGAGTGGCTGCATTGTCTTCTTCTGTAGCCTGGTAATGCTGCTTCCCCCTCAGGGGGAGGTAATTAAAGAGCAGGCCAATCAGATCATGTCTGAGACAGTCCCTGTTCCCATTACAATGGAACCCACTTGGATACTGAACTGCCATGGGCTACATCTGTGCAGGGGTCTTAGGTTATCTCCATGCATAGTCCTTGGTTGGAATATCAGTCTCAGGAAAGACCCCTGTGCTCAGATTTTTTGGTTCTGTTGCTCTCCTTATGGAGTTCCTGTCCTCTCCAGATCTTACTGTTTCCCACTTCTTTTCTAAGATTCCCTGCACTCTGCCCAAAGGTTGCCCATAAGTCTCACAGCATCTACATTGATAATCTCCAGGGCAGAGCTTTTCAGAGGTCCACTGTGTCAGGTTCCTGACTTGTTCCCTCTTTTCTCCTTCTGATGTCCAGCCTCTTTGCCTTTCTGGATAGGAATTGAGCATTTTAGCAAGAGTCCTCCCTCTTAATTAGTTTGTTTACGTATACAGATTTTAGTAGGTTTATCCTATATTATATGTCTATATGAGTGAGTATATACCTTGTGCATCTTTCTGCTTCTGGGTTAGCTCACTCAGGATGCTCTTTTCCTGATCCCACCATTTACCTGCAAATTTCATGATTTCCTTGTTTTTTATTGCTGAGTAATATTCCATTGTGTAGATATACCACAATTTGTGCATCCATTCCTCCACTGAGGGGCATCTGGGCTGTTTCCAGCTTCTGGCTATTACAAATAAGGCTGCTACAAACATAGTTGAGCAAATGTCCTTATTGTGTACTTGAGAATCTT
Source organism: Psammomys obesus (assembly GCF_907164565.1). Classification (NCBI taxonomy): domain Eukaryota; kingdom Metazoa; phylum Chordata; class Mammalia; order Rodentia; family Muridae; genus Psammomys; species Psammomys obesus. The sequence goes on along the minus strand of NW_026590715.1, from coordinate 2,350,164 downwards.
TTGGATATATGCCTAGGAGTGGTATAGCTGGATCTTGAGGAAGCGCTATTCCTAGTTGTCTGAGAAAGTGCCAGATTGCTTTCCAGAGTGGTTGTACAAGTTTACGTTCCCACCAGCAGTGGAGGAGGGTTCCCCTTTCTCCACAACCTCTCCAGCATATGTTGTCTCTTGAGTTTTTTATCTTAGCCATGCTGATAGGTGTAAGGTGAAATCTTAGGGTCATTTTGATTTGCATTTCCCTGATGGCTAATGAGGTTGAGCATTTCTTTAAGTGTTTCTCTGCCATTTGATATTCCTCTGCAGAGAATTCTCTGTTTAGCCCTGTACCCCATTTTTTTAACTGGATTACTTGATTTTTTGGTGTTTAATTTCTTTAGTTCTTTATATATACTGGATATTAGCCCTCTGTCATATACACCAACAGCACAGGCTCTAAGAGCAACAATCAATAAATGGGACCTCGTGAAACTGAAAAGCTTCTGTAAAGCAAAGGACACTGTCCTCAGAACAAAACGACAGCCTGCAGATTGGGAAAGGATCTTCACCAACCCTATATCTGAATCCTCCTTTTCAACCGTGGTGTCATACCATGTCAAAGGCAGACATAGTGGCATCTTTGACAAACTGAAAGGTAGAGTTAATAATTTACTTTGTAGTTTAAAAGGACATGGTTGTTATTTGCTTTGGCTGAGGAAAGTTCATTTGGGAAGAATTTAATAGTTTAAAGCAGGAGGGAGCAGCCTGTTTCTGTAAATGAAATTGTATCAAAATGTGTTGTTCTTGCATCACTGTTTTGTTGCTCCATTGCCAAGTTGAGAAGTTGCAATAGAGATTTTTGGCTCACGTACTATCTGTCCCTTTACAGCAACAGTTTGCTATCCCTGGTCAAAGGAAAATGGATAAAAATGAAACAAACTCATACTATTTCTTACCATAGATTATTTTCATATGGGTTGAGGTAGCCCTTCTCTCAAGTAAGTGAATGTAGATTATAAATTGATAGTTGCAATGGGCTCAAAATGCCTGGAATGTTGAACACTTCTTTTGTGTCCAACTAGTAGTTTTGTTGAGGACATTATAAAATCTGTTTTTATTTTCTTGTCTTCTAAGTGGCCCCATGGTCAAAATACTTTTCACCTTAGAAGTATGAATAGTTGGATCTCTTGTAAATTGTGCATTTATTAGCACTCAGATGAATGGTGAATTGTCCTCATTTGGCTTGATGCTTCCTAAGAGTTAAAAAAAAAAGTTCACTAATAAACCCTTTCATTCCCTTTTAGACTAGAGTTAGGGCAGAATGTTGGTATTTCAGAAAGGGGGACTGACTAGAGGAAGAGAGGAAACCAGCAGAGGGAGGGAGGAGGGTGGGGTCAGGGAACAGATGAGAATGAAGTGTATAATGACACGTGAAGATGCCATGATGAAACCCATTGCTTTGTATGCTGATCTAAAACAATGATATAGAGATATTTCAATGTCTGTTGTACAAGTGTGAATTCAATCCCCTAAACCCATGTTTAAAAGACGGGTATGGTAGCATACATTGTAATATCAGTACCACATGGTTGTAAGCTATCTCATGTGGGTGCTGGGACCAGAACCTGACTCCTTTGCAAGAGCAGCTAGTACTCCTAACCACTATACCATCTCTCCTACTACCCACCTACCGCAAGATTTTTTTCTTAAATAAAAAGGATGACAATTTTATTGCTTGAGGCTTTGGGAAAAATGCTTTGTAAACCAAGTGAGTAGCTGTTTCTATAAATGTCCCCTGGGTATTTGGTCTGTTCATGGCATCTTTCACAATGCCACATTGCTTTCTGTTGCAGTCATTGTGGGCAAGTACAGTTTTAGTTATTACCATTCAGTATTCAGTAGCCAAGCATTGTCCATGTAATATCTTGCTTTCTCCCTGGTATTTCTAAGGCAAGAGCTGATTTGTAGAATTAATTGTGTGGACCACAGTGAATAATTAGCCTTTCATGGTTAAAATGCTGATAATTATTAACAGATATATAGAGTAGTTCTTCTCTTGAATTAACTCATTTTGCCCAATAGTGATAAAGTACCGGCATGAGCTCAGAGAAACTGGATAACCTGGCCAAGGTCAGAGAGTTCCTCACTTGCAGAGTTGCACTGGAATGGCACCAGCTCCATAATCTAGCTCCCAATGTTTCTGCAGATTGGGGATCAGCCACCACATTTCACACAAAGGCTCACTGATGATATTTTAAAGCCAGGCTTACTGTGGAACTGACTGTTATCATCACGGAGGCCCTTGAATCTGAGGATTGTATTTGATCCAACTTTTAACAGTAACAGTGTCTGGTATAACTCCCAAAGAGACGTCTTTAGATATAAAGACCATGTTATATGCTACTATGTATATGAAGGACCCGGAGTAGGCAGATCCATAGAGATAGAAAGCAATCTATCTGGCTGTGGAAGGGCTTCAGCATTGGGACTGCAGAGCAATGGCTGATGGGCATGAGGCTTCTCTTTGAAATAATGGAAATGTTCAGAAATTATGATGAGTTTCACAATTTGAAATCAATTCTTTGAGGTTTATTTTTTTTGGTGTGCCTCTGGGGATTGAACTCAGATCCTTGAGAATTCTGGGTTACACACTACCATTGGTTTGATGAGACTGTGTGTGTGTGTGTGTGTGTGTGTGTGTGTGTGTGTGTGTGTGTGTGTGTGTGTGTTTTCAGTCTGATGTAGCTCAGGCTAGCCTTGAATCCTCCTGCCTCCACCAAGTGCTGAGATTACAGGGATGTACTACAACCTTTGACTTTGTTTTTTTTTTCCTTCATAGTTTGTGAACAAACACTGTAAAGGCAGGCAGTGTGACAGTGAGTTGACTATATTGCCTTGTAGTTTAAATATCTTTATTGACTTAGCAATAGTAACTTTAGTTTGAAAATACTTATCTATTAGGTATTCAAGTATCTTATTACTAAGTCCTAATTTTTTATGTTGCTGAAGAACCTCCCCTGTCCCCTTCTATAATTTTACTTATTCAGAAGAATAATTTCAGGGCAGGTACATCTGATCTGCCCTTTCTAATTTATCTAATTTATTCTGCTATAATGTCTAAGAACAATATTTTGTAGTGCATAAACATAAGGTTAGAGAAGTTTTGTAATGCACAATGTAAGATTTTGTCCAATTTTAATTCACTTTGGCAGTTACCCACTGTTTGTTTTTAAAAGTTAAACTTTAATTCCTTTCTAATTAGTCTACTACCCAATTTACTTTTTCTCTTTTTTCTCTCTTGGCACTTTTCCCCCCTTATCTTCCCCTTCTTTTTTTTTTTTCCCCTTTCTACTTTGGGTTCTCCAACCTAGTCTCAAACCACTGGACTAAAATGGCCCTACTACCTCTGCCTCCGTAGTTGCCGGGAGTATGGCATGTGCCATCAGTCTGGGTTAATAGTTCATCTTTAAGCTTCAATGATAGTTCCTAGTTCCAGTGTCATGGGATTTGGTAAATCAGTATTGAAGTAAGCGCCATCATAATGTCTTATGATAGTGTGCATTTTCCATACAGTCAGTCATTCACTCACTAGAATGTTAATGCTCTTGTATGCTAGGATACAACAATGAGCCAAATGGATACAAGCTTTGCCCTTGTCAAGCTGACCTCTTGTGGGAGCAGCCTGACAGTCTTAATTGTACATTTCTACCTCTTCATCTTGATGTTTTTCTTTCTGACTTTTAGTTTACTTCTTTTAGGCCTTTCTTAAGGATCGTGACCCACACTGTAAAGATGCACTAGAATGAGTTGTTATGCTTCATGCTGTGCTTTGTCAGGGAAATGTAGTGCTCATTTTTAAACTGTATTTTATTTGGGATGTTTAGGCCTCTACTTCCCTACTAACCTCCCAACCCTATGTAGGAGAGAGGTTAATGGGAGAGGGGGCCAGACTCCTTTGCTTCTCCCAGCTATTTAGGGTTTTCTTGAGGCTCTACTAATCTTCATCAACAGCAGACACAGCAAGTAGTCTCCTCCAAGCCACTGCACTGAAACCTTCTCTCCGTCTATTTGCTCCAACCACCACTCTGTCTGTCTCTGGTCTCTCCAAACTGTCACTAACCACACACCATTACCACAAGCCACACTTTCTTTTTCTGGGCTCTTGTATTTATATCCTCAGAGGCCTAGACTATGCCCCTCTCTAGGCTATACACTTGAGGCAGGCCATTACCAGCTGGCAAAGACCACGACCCACATGAGACAGTTAACAGGTGTGGACAAACTAAAATACTACACTTGGGGATTAAAACAACACATATTTACATGACATAAATGAGTTTTTAAAGAAACCAAAACTTCCATTATAGGGAATGCCTGTTCATGTGTGTGTGTGTTTATGTTTATGTTGATGAGGAGATGCTATTCCTCCAGGATAGTCTACCTTGTGTTTTGAAGCATGGTGTCTCACTGGTCTAGAGCTCACAAACTAAGCTAGGCTGGCTGGCTAGGAAGTGGAATTTATAATCATATACCATACATGGCTTTTTTTTTTAATGTGGGTTCTGATGACTTCAAGGCAAGCATTTTGTTGAGTGAGGTATCTCTCTAGCCCCATGACTGTTCTTTTAATGGAATGAGTCCAGAAGATTCCATTGTTATCCACAGTCACCTTGAATTAGATATGGCTTACCTGCTAGTGATTTCATCCCTGTCTATCCTTAATGTTGATTAGTAAAATAACTGAAACATTTGTTATTTTTCTCTCATTGCTAACATCTTTAGGAGTCTAAATACTTACATTTGCATTGTTTTGTTCAGCCATTGAGATGGCCCAGCAGATAAAGGCATTTGCTTTGCAAGTCAGGTGACTTGAGTTTAATTCCTGCAACTTAGGTAAAGGTGGAAGGAGAGAACTGACTGCACAGAATTGTCCTCAGATTTCAACACATGCACTACAGTATTTATGCCCACACATACACATTATGTACACAAACAACCATAAATATTTAAAAAAAGTTTTATGTTTTATTTGAATATGATGCTTTTGTCCACTGTTGAATTGAGGAATATTTATTTGCCAGAAATTCACACTTTCACTAGAAAAGTGAATTATTCGTAGATAATTTATACAAATTTGATTTCAGTCAGATCTATTTCACATTAAACTCCCTAATATGGAGAAAATAATTCTGCTTGGATGCTTGTAAATTATCTTAAAAATTAAGTGGTGTAGAAATTTCATGCTTGTCATACATTGGTAAACATTAAAGTTTTTTTGTTTGCTTTCTTTTTTTTTTTGGATGGCAACTTGAACACTATGAGTAAAATTTCCCAAAATAAGCATGATATATTTTGAGCTAAATATCTTTTAATATTTAGCTCCTGTTCCCTTTTCATTTTATTTTTGCAATTTTTGAGACACAGTCTTTATACTTAGTGATCCTCCTACTTCAGCCTCCTGAGTGCTAGTTTAGAAATATGTGCTCCCACTCATCAACCTCAAGAGTCATTATCATTAGCTGTGTATCTGCTGTAGTAGTCTCTTAATGTTTAGATAAAACTTTTGAAATATATCCAATGCCTCTAGTCTCTTTGTACCAAACCTAAAATAAAAACTAAATAAAGACAGCATTGAACTCCTTTCTTCCTTGGACATTTACTGTCTGTGTTCTGGCTAGCTCTCTATTTTTTATTCTATTGGACCTACAAAGTTAAGTACTGTTTGTTCTCTTGAAATATTTAATTCTTTAATGTTACATTTTTGAAATAGCAATGCAAGTTCAGTTAATAGAGGACTTTGTCTTCATTGGTAGTTTCCAGGATGGCTTCTGCATCAAAATCTAAGTATAATTCACACCCCTTGGAGAATGAATCCATTAACATGGTAAGTTGAATTTTTATATCTATTTGTATCTCTATACATTTCTCTCTCCATATTTGCGTTAGACAGTCATTTGGGTCATATTGAATCATGAATTTCATTGTGTGTTCATATAGCATAAGGAAATGGAGACATGGAGTTTTAATTATCATCTCACCTTGTTCTGGAAGAGATTTAAATAAACTATGTGTTAAGTGATTTTTGCTTTTGTAAGTGCTTTCCTGAAGCCTTGTTCATAACTTATTGTCAGACCTCACATTGAGGTGTGAAGCAATCCTCTGTCTCAGACAATTCTCTGAAGGAGTTACTGGAAGGTCAGGACTACTAAGCAGGCTACTACACTTCCCAAATACAGTATTCTTTTCAAGCTATGATGATAAGACATACAAAACCCAAACATATACAACTTGAACATAAAATGATTCGAAGTATCCATGGTAAATTGTTCCATTAGAATGAGATGGTTTTTGGAACATAAATTGAAAGGGAGGGATGAATTCAAAGTAAGTTTTACTCATAGCCCTTTGAGGCTTTACCGTGATCTACCAAAAAGGTTACACTACCGCATAGTGTATAAAAATGCTCAATCAGAAAGGTGGGTGACTTTTTATTTTTATTTCCTGATTACTGACAACCTTGACCTTTTATTTCTTTTTAAAGCTACATTATTGCCCATTCCTGTTGATTTTGTGAAGTAACCATTCGTGTTTTTTGCCTGTTTGCCTGGGGAGGGGGGTGGAAAGATTCTTTTCTTAATGGTTTGTCAGTATTCTTCATTATGTAATAAGTAACTTTTTATAATGTACAAATCACTTCGCTTTATTTCAGCCTTTTAATTTTATAGCATTCTATTTTTATTTTGAAATACTGAGATGTAAATTTTGGGTGAGTTGGTTGCTTTGTTTTCAGACTAGGTCAAGCTGTATAGCCCAGGCTGACCTCAAAACTTGTGATCAGTCTGCCAGAGCTTGCCAAAAGCTGGCATTAAAAGTGTGTGCCACCATACCTGGCAAGCCTGAGATTAATGATTAATGCTTTGCCTGCCTGTCACATCTGCTGAAGTAATTAGATGAGGCACATGCCTAAGAACACCTCCAAAAGAGGAGATCTACAAAAGAAGGTCAGTGGGGAATTTGCTGAAATGGTTCCTAGAGACCTAACCAGGTCTCTAATAGACTACTCATTCTCTTACATAGAATAAGGTTCCTAATAAAGATGAAAAGTAAGGCAAGGTCTTAATAAAATAATAGGTCTGAAAACTTATTCTCTGGAACTGTGATATGATTCTGTAACAATTGCATACAAAAGAAGCTATGACAATAGAGCACATTGACTTCATTGATGTTTGATCATTTTACTGAGATATAAATTATTTAAAACATTGGTAACATTATTTAAATTCAGACTAGGAGTTAGTACATCCAGTAAATCTTACAGCCAGGTCAGTCTTTCATTTTTCTAATTTGCTCTTGCTAGGGATTGAAAAGATGGCCTCAGGTAAGCTTGGGAAGAACCAGTGAGCTGTATTCTCAGCCCAGATTCTCTTTTCCCAGTTTGAATTTTCTGTTCTAGTTTTCTTCAATATTAAAATTCTATTTTTTTTCTTTAAAAGGTGTATTTCTGTTTGCTACAATCTGTGCAAAGATGACACCATCACTTTTGATGCCCCTTTCATTTGCAGGTATCTCAAGATGGAGTCAGTCAAGATCTCAGTGAGAATGTTCCTCACCTCCCAGGGGAAAGAGGAATTACTGGTAAGGAGCTTTTGTGGATGTAGGTACAGAACTGGAGAATCAGTACAGCAAGGTCGGGTGGCTTGAGCTCCTCTTGCTCTGTACAAGTTAGAGAGGACAAATAAGCCAGCTTTGTTTAGGAGCCTCAATACCAAGAGAACGCCCAATGCCTTTTCTGATCAAAGAGGTCTTTCAACAGCTTGGTGCTCACAAAGCTAGTGATATCCTTTTCTCTGTCCCAAAAAGAGTGATTTAGGGAGAACAACATAGGTTATCACTTGTAAGTCTCTAAATAGAGGTATACACTCTTCATAATTTAGGTGATAAGAACAGAATTAGATTAAGTCTTTCGGTCCATGATGTATGTTTCAAAATTATAATAGCTTAAAGACTCTTATCTTAACATATAGGAGGATCCTTTATCAGAAAATGGAAAATACGGTTGTGGTAACATTTTAATACAGTGTGTTTTGTTTTTCATTCATGATAAACCAATGCTAAGAGGACAGTATCTTCTTTGTAAGGGTCAGATCGTTCTGACTTAAGACTACAGAAGCATCTAATAGCTCTGAGCTAGGTCTTGGCATTCACTTTTTGTGTTAGGGTTGGTCCTTCTTCTCACATGTCAGTATATTTGAAGCTAATACTCAGCATTGTTTCAGCGAACTATTTTATTCATTGAGTAAGATTAAAATTTTTATTTGAAGTGGCTAAATCCTTGTACTAATTAAATGGAGGTGTTAGCAAAGTACTTTTGCAAATTATCTATATACCACAGAACCATAAAAAACTGTTTGGTGTCTATAGACACACAGTCATAATTCTAGTCTTGAAACTGAAACCAGTAATACATGTTCTTTTCAGTTTCTGGATAAGAGCAAAGAAATTTTACTTTTGATGGTCTTCATATATGATGTTTGAGCGCTGAGTATTAGCAGACAGACCTGAATCTATGTAGCAACTAATTGAACTATATACCTCAGTATATAGTTTTCATTTAGTACCTGTAGAGAAAAAGGATTTCAAAGTCATTTCAAAAGTCGTTAACCTATTCAAGGTTATCCTTGAAGGAGATGAGAAAGATAGTTTTATTATAATCGAATCTTGTGATTTAGTTTCTTCTTACATCGACTTCAGCAAATACATGCTTTACCTTGGCTGTCTATTTTTATCATTGCTCAGATGTTTTCTATAGACAGATTTCTAATGCTGTCATTATAGCAGGGTGTGGTGGTACACTGCTGTAATCCCAGCATTGGGAGGCTGAGACAGGAGGATCATGAATTGAAGCTTAGCCAGGGATACACAGAGAAGAGACCTTTAAACAACAACAACAGTAGCAAGAATTTATGATGCATATGTGGTTGGGGGTTGGCAACTTTAATACCCAGCCTACCAGTTAGTCATGAGGCTGTCCTATGCAAACTTTATCCTTCTTTGAAGTAGTTCAAGTAGTATCTTACCATTATAAGATGCTAGCAACAGCAAAGCTATTGTTCACTTCTGTGCTCTGGCTCTTGTCTCAGGTGGTGGCAGCACTGAGTGCTTAGAGAAGACATGGGCCTACTCATTCCCTACTGCCCCAATTTGGCCTGGCACAGAAACTGTGGAAACTTTGCCAGTGTTGCTTTCAACATTTTTAGTCATTTTTATTGTAGTTAAATGTAGCTAAGTAGTTTATATTAAGTTAGTATAGTACATTTGTTGTTTATCTTGGTGTATATTTCCATTATTTTAGGGTATTTTTTTTTTATCTTACTAGACAAAGAAGTTATTTACATATGTCCTTTCAATGGTCCCATTAAGGGAAGAGTTTACATCACAAATTATCGTCTTTATTTAAGAAGTTTGGAAATGGTAAGTAAATTATAAGATAATAATGATGACCCTAACTATTAAAAACGGTGCTAAACTGTTTCTCTTCTACCTTGCAAGACTGACTGTGGATTTGATTAACATGGGGGCTATATTTGCTTCTCAATTCTTAAGTTTTTGCTTCTGCACAACTGAAATACCACTAACATCTGTTTCTGTAGGCAATAGCAAAAAAAAATATTCAAATAGGATTTATCCCTCAGAATAGAGAGGAAAGGTGGTTAGGGTAAATTGGTGTAGGATAGTGTTTTTTAATTAACAGCATAGATGAGAATGAACAACTTATACATTTTTAACAAGCAACACAGAGGCTTCCTATTCGCTGCATCAGAATGCCTGGGTCTATGATCCAAGTACACATGAATTGTCTAAAACACCACAGAGTAAGATGTTGATGTGAATCATTGGTTAAAGCCTAACACTCTAAAGCTATCTAGGTGTCCTTTTACAAAACATTAAGTAACAGGGTAAAACTGGGATGAGTGACATGGCTTACTGCTACTTACTTTTTCAACCCGTGGCCATAAAATGTTTGTCACTACATTTCAAGGGATGTTCCCATTGATAAAGTAATGACATAGAATACTATATGATATAGAGATACCAATGACATAGAGATACCCCAGAAGGACAAGAGAAAATGTATAGCTCCTGTGCCTTTCCCAGAAGAACTATGGTAGATGGGTTATGTTATTGTGGCTCACACCAGTGACCAGGGGCAGGTGATTCCATGATTCTGTATACTCCAGGCAAATAAGTTTAGGATACATGGAAGAATAACCTGTAAGCCTTATATGTAGAACTGATAGGGGAAATCTAGGGTTTGTTTGTTTGCTTTTAGCCATCCATTGTTTAGCAGAGTTCTGATGTAGATTAGTTTGTATCTTTGATCTTTTATTATGTTCATTATTATGTCTAAATTCTAAAATGTTAGTTAATATTCCTGTTGCCCTGGATTCTTGTAAGTCATGTAGCATAGTTCTCATAAGGGTATATACAGAAGCAGGCTTAAATGGCCTACCATTGCACATTTTACCTATATGAGTCAATTCAAACTGAAAGAATGGACATAAATGAATGTTCTAGTTTTCTAAAACAGAAAGAAAGAGTCTGGAAATTTACAGCAAGCTTGGTATCAGTCCTTGGCAATGGATCATTTTAGTGTTTGATGGTTTAAGTATATAGAAATAAACCATTAAGAGTGTCATTGATGTTATTCTCATGGAATCAAGGAATGGCACAGTTTCTGGGAAAGATAAGCTAAGTCGTGGCAATATATTCAGATGAGGTTATTACAAACTATCTAATAAAATATTACTGATAGCTGGGAAGGGTGATCACTAACACCTTGCTATACAGGGAGCTTCCTTGTCCATAAAATAATGCATGACTGAGATGCGAGAAACAACAGATTAGCCAATGTGTAGATGATAGAGTTGGGGTTTGAAATTATTGTAATTGGCTAGAATATTGGATACAACCAGTGACACAACAAAAGTATATAGATAGCATCTTCTTAAAAGATCAGTTGTATCACTGGTACAAAGGATGAAGGTTTGTCTTAATCAAAATCTATGCTTTTGAAATCAGTAATTGGGTATTAGCTGTTTAAAAATAATATACATCTTGTGAATTAACAGAAGTATAATATAATGAATGTCTAGATAAAATTAGACAGTAGTCCTTTCTGTAATGATGTTATAAAATCCTGATGCCAGCTTTTACAAGAGACATTGAGCTGGGCAGTGGTGATGTATGCCTTTAATTCCAGCACTTGGGAGTCAGAGGCAGACAATTCTCTGTAAGTTCAAGGCCAGCCTGGTCTACAGAGTGAATTTCGGGACAGCCAGGACTGCATAGAGAAACACTTTCTCAAACAACAACAAAAAGAGACATTGATAAAGAGAGTTCAAAGATAACTAGGCTAACGAGGAGACCAGTGTATCAACAATGACTAGAATACATGTTGGTCCTTTTTCCTTCACAACACTATAAAGGGGGCTTCGCTGCTTTTTTGTATGTTTGTTGTTTTGTCACTGTGAGTGAGTGACTCAAGCTAGAGTCATTTGGGAAGAGGAAACTTCAATTTAAGAATTGCCTACATTGGATTAGCTCATAGGCAATTCTATGGGGTGTTTTCTTGATTGCTGATTTGATGTAGGAAGGCCACTGTAGCCTGTATAAGAGAATTACCTGAGCAAGGCAGGGACAGCATAGCAGTAAGCATCATTTTTCCTATGGTCTCTCCTTCAGTTCCTACATCCAGGTTCCCGCCTTGAGTTTCCTGCTCTGACTTTCATTCATGATGAACTATCATCTTCAAAGTGAAATAAACCCTTTCCTCCCCAGGTTGCTTTTAGTCACGGTGTTTATCACAGCAATAGAAAGTAAGTTAGCACAGGAACCACACTAGAGCTATCTTTGAAGTGCCTTTCTGTAGACCAGTGGTTAGACTTGGTTTGTAGAGTTTCCAGGGGTCTTATAGGGATAGATTGAGATGATTGCTGCTAATATATAAGAATGTTCAAAAACTAAAATTAAAGCTATGTCATAGGCCTTTTCATCTTAAGAGACTCCTGGCTTGTTGGCTAGCCATGCATATCTGGTTTCATTTTATGTTGTCTGTGATAATGACTCGGGGAAAATATTCAAATTGTGGTGTTATAATGAGGCTTGTCTATATGGTGTTGGCTTACTTTTTAAAAACTTTTATTTACATTTCTTATATCTTTTTCTCTCTATTCCATCTCAGTCCCTTCCAACACCCCAACACCAGGTGGGAGAGAAAAACAGTTAGTGGGAGAGGGGGTGAAATTCTCTTTAGCTGCTTCCTGCTGGTTATGGTCATAGAATTTTTTGGAGCCAGACCAGTCCTCATTTCTGGAGATCTTCAACTTCTTGTTTCACAGCAGCTAGTGGGAGCAGCAAGGGGAAAATAGGAGGAGCATTGTTCTTTCTCTTTGACCTCCGCACTCTCTGGGCCTTGGCATTTATTCTCTCTCCAAAGTCCTCTGATTTAAACTATCTGCAGTTGGCTAAGAGCTCCTTTCAGTGCCTGAACAAAACAAATAGTCTACTGCTTCAGACCATCTGAATCAGTCCCACATCCCACAGCTGGGACCAAAACAAAAAACATGTTTGTATCTACAACAATATGGTATGGTTTTGACTACATAAAATAACAATAAAGTTATTTCTAAAGAAGAGTCCATAGGGAACATATATATATATGTTCATATATATATATATATATGTTTTCATATATATATGAAAAGCTTCAGCTCATGGGATATCCAGGTGTAACATTTTTTCTTCCACTCTTTTTAAAACTCTTATCTATTTCTGGTCCCTTCAAGCTTATCCCTTCCAACCCCCCATCTCCCAACTCTAAGTAGGAGAGAAAAGGTTAGTAGGGAAAGGGGGTGCTGACCCCTTTACTTCTCTTGGCTTTTTATGCTTAATGGATTCTGTTGGGGCTATACCAATTTCCTCTCAACAGCAAACACAGCAAGCAGTCACCTCCAAGCTGCTGTGTTGAAACTGTTCTTAGTCTGTTTGCCCCTAGCCACCACACCATCTGTCTCTGGTCTCTCCAAATTGCCACTGGCTGTATACCTCCACTCCATGTCACACTGTCTCTTTCTGGGCTCTCATATTTATAACTTCAGAGCACTAGACCATGCTCCTCTCTGTGTTGCATGAGACAGGCCATTGCCAGCTGTCAAAGGTCACACCCTGCAAGAGACAGTTATCAGCTATGGACAAACTGAAGCCCAAACTTAGGGTTAGAGCAAAAATATATTTATACAACATAACTGAGTTTTTAAAGAAATAAAAACTTCCATATGCCCATACTTGGGCTTTGGAGTCTAATATATGCTCAAGCCACATCCAGTGGGATAGTCTCCTTTTGCTGCCTGTAGATCAAGATGTAGAACTCTGTTGGCTCTTCAAGGACCATATCTGCCTGTACACTGTCATTCTTCCCACCATGATGATAATGGACTAAGCCTTTGAAACTGTAAGCCAGCCCCAGTTAAATGTTTTCCTAAATAAGAGTTGCCCTTATAATGGTGTCTTTTCACAGCAATAAAGCCCTAAGATATGTATCAGATATGTCTCTGCAGCTAGTTTTTTTTTATTAAGTTATTTATTTACTTTACATCCTGATTACAGTTTCCCCTCTCTCCTCTCTACCCTCTCACCTCTTCTGTCCCCCATAAACCTCTCTTACCTTTCTTCTCAGAAAAAGGAGGCCTCCCATGGATATCAACCAGCCTTGACATGATCAGGTTGCAGTAGAACTGGGCACATCTTCTATTAAGCTAGATAAGTCAGCCCAGTTAGGGGAAAGGGATCCAAGGACAAGCAGTATAGTCAGAGACAGCCTCTGCTTCTCCTTTAGGAGTCCCACACGAAGGCCCAGCTGTATAATTGTTACACATGTGCAGAGCGCCTAGGTCCATCTCATTCATAATTTCTGGTTGGTGGTTCAGTCTCTATGAGCCCTTATGGGCTTAGGTTAGTTGATTCTGTAGGTTTCTTATGGTGTCCTTGAATCCTCTGTCTTTTTCAATCTTCCTCATCTTTCACAAGATTCCTCAAGCTCTGCCTGATGTTTGGCTGTGGGTCTCTGCATCTGTTTCTATTAGTTGCTGGGCAAAGCCTCTCTGATGACATTTATGCTCAGCTCCTTTTTATAAGTATAGCATAATATCATCCATAGCAGCAGGGGTAGGCTCCTTCTCATGGCATGGGCCTCAAGCTGGGCCAGTCATTGGTTGGCCCTTCCCTCAAATTCTCTTCTATCTTTCACCCCTGTACATCTTATAGGCAGGGCAAATTGTGGGTCTAAGATTTTGTGGGTGGGTTGGTGTCCCATCCCTCTATTGGAAGTCTTGCCTTGTTCACAGGAGCTGGCTAGTTCAGGTCATATCCCCCATTGCTAGGAGTCTCTTGAAGCTTAAGTTGATAGTGCTCTTTAAGGGTTATTAGGCTGCTCTGTGTTTATATGTTCTGTGTGCCCACATGTGTGTGGAGTTCAAAAGATAACTTTCAGGAGTACATTCTCTCATTCCACTATGGTTTTCCTGGATCAAATTCAGGTCAGCAGGCTTCCACTGAGCCATCACTCCTCCCCTGTTACCCTCACACACATAACCATTTTTTATGCCCCAGTTTCTTACATCTTAATTACTGGTAGAGATTCTTTGAGTTTCTACCTGGCAACCCAGACTCATTGCCAAGTTATTCCTCAGTTTCTTCATTAGATGCCATTGGTTCTCTTAAAGGTGCCATTTTTCTTTCAAACTGTCATTCTGAAGGCACCATGTCATTTTGTCTCCTCTGTAATCCTAACATTACCCCCATTATTTCTCTTCTGTATGCCCTACTCTTATGGGATATCTCTCACTAGCCATTGCCCCTGGGCTACCCCAGCCTCTTTGCTTCCAGTCTTCCTTATTGCATTCCTTTTAGTTCCTCAGGACTCATTTGCTATCTCTTCAGCCCTCTGCCTAGAGACTATTTTTTTGAAGGTATCTCAGCTTCTTATGTAAGACCCTGTGCAAGCTGCTCCTGACCAGTCTTTTTGGAGTGCCTCTTTCTCTCTGTTGTGGTATATCTATGCCACACTATGGCTCCTGTAATGTACCCTCATCATTCCTAAAGCAACCTTATGCTTCTTCTCTGGACTTTTCTTCAGGCCATTTTCTCCAACTAAAACATGTTAATTTCTAACCTATCCCTACCGTCACCTTTCTCATCACTTTAAACATGATTTTGGCATATTTAACATAGACATTTATAAAAGATCCACTGCCCATCTGAAGAAATCCCATCCATTGTTCCTCCTTTACATCAGGGATAATGGCCATGTCCAAGGGATATTTCCCATCCCAAGTCCTTCCCACAACCCGCTAGAAACAAACAAACAAACAAACAAAAAGAATATAGGAGATGTGTGAGAAACTGAAGAAGTCTTGCAAATGAGCAGATCCCTGCCCGTGACAGAGTTCAGTTCAGGATTTACAACTGCTGGTGCTATGAGACACATGTTGGCTACAAAGTTTTATTTTCTGATAAATCAAAAACAGCATGTTTGTTCCTGGATTAAATTCAAGGAGAAATCCCTAGCTTGACTTTTCTCTAAAAGATTGTAACATAGCAATTCATTTCTCTCTTACTTGTCTTAGTACAGGGTGCCTTGCCATAATGCCCATGTTTGCCTTCAATCAGTGATTTTCCTGTCTCCTTACCACGTTGGGGTTACAGTTCTGTGTATCACCATTCCCAACAGTAAATCTGTTCTTACAGCATGACTCAAAGATTCTTGACTCTTGTTCTGTTCAGTGGGTCTTCTGTTGAGCTTTGGTGACAGCATAGCACACTCTGACTTTTACTCTAAAGGTTCTTATGTGCAGGCCTAAGCCAATGCAATCCGTCTGCTTTATCTTCCTCCCGAGTTTCTTTCCAACTCAGAGACAGGGTGCAGAAAAGACAGATGAGTAAACTATCTGCATGTCCTTCATAGATGTAAAATGATTTTCAGACAGAAGCTGGATATCATGCTGCTTAAGAGCTGGGCACTTTGCTTTCTTTAACACCATCACTAGCTGCCACTGGAATCAGAAGCTCTGGCTGCAATAGGGAAAGGATTCAAAGTCTACCTTCCATATTGTTGCCTGGTGAGAAAGCTAAACAACTTCATTATAAGAAAAAGCAAAAACAAAAAATGCTTTGGAAGCTTAGAATCACCATTTTTTCACATGTGTCCAATGATCTTGTAGTCCCCTCCTTTTACCTGTCTAATTATTTTTTGCTTATTTTTTTTGAGACACTGTAGCCAAGGCTGCTGTGAAACTCACTGACTGTATAGCCCAGGCTAGCATCAAATTTGCAGCAACTCTCCAGCTGCCTCCTAAGTACCAAGATTATACATGTAAACTACCATGCCTGCCTATGTCTTTTCATTTTCAAGGAAATTATATAGTACTATGTATGGTCTAATAATGTACGATGCTAACTGTAGATTGGGCATCCCATTGCAAAGACCTGAGTGTTCTGAGATCCAACATGCTGCTCAAAGATCTTTAGATTTTGGAGATTTTTAGGTTATAGATATTTAACCAATAAATTCCATATTCCAAATCTAAAAATCATTGAGGTAGGAAACATTTCTGGTATAAGCATTTTGATAAAAGAGACCCAACTGTACTGGTGTTCTTTTTTTTTTCTTTATTAATTATACTTTATTCACTTTGTATCCCCCCCTGTGGTTCATATCCTTATATTGCTGCTACAAAATAAATCCTATTTTTAGGTTTAAAATCCTCTTAGATTTAGAATATGGGTCATATTGCCAAAATGTCTATAAAGCATTTGCCTAGCATGCATGAAAACTTGGGCTTGATTCTCAGCACCACAGCAAACAAATTTTTTTTTCTTATCACTATTTTTTGCTCCATGTTCCCATGCCAATACCTAGGCCCAAACTGAGGATGTATTGCCTAGATTATGGTATTCTGCTATGATGTAACAGATTTAACTGACCAAATCCACTTCAGGTTAGGCCTTCGGGCCTCAGAATAATCTGTTCATTGCTTTGGTATTTTTTTTTTAATTTCAAATTAAATTTTATCACATTTCTATGAATCATTTAAGTGACCCACCTTTTTCGTGGTTCATACACACCTTTCTCCATTTTTCTTTCCTTCTCCCCTTTCTTTATTTTTGGTAGGGAAATATTGATACAGGATCCCTTAAAACTCAAGCTAAGAATGACCTTGAATTTTTTTTATGAGACTATTT
This sequence comes from Psammomys obesus, assembly GCF_907164565.1. Taxonomy (NCBI): domain Eukaryota; kingdom Metazoa; phylum Chordata; class Mammalia; order Rodentia; family Muridae; genus Psammomys; species Psammomys obesus. Next base: position 2,332,890 of record NW_026590715.1, on the reverse strand, counting down.
GTCAGTATATAATTGTGGCTGACCTGTAACTCTTCATGTAGGCCAGGCTGGCCTTGAATACACAAAGATCTTACTGCCTCTTCCCCCCCCCCCCAGTGCCTGAATTAAAGGCATGAATCAGTATACCTGACTCAACCTTGAACTTCTGATCCTTTTGCGTCTATCTTTCAAGTGCTGGGGTTACAGATGTGTGCCTGCTATCGTCCATACTCAAGCTGACTTTGTCTCTTGTTCTTTTGAAAAGATGTCAGCCACTCTGAGCTTACATACATCATCCCAACCTGAAGGATACCCAGCATTATGAGCCTTTCCTTCCTTCTTTGACACTGGAAGGGAACTATATATCCACTTTGCCAAAGTTTGCAATTCTCCTAGAACCTTTCCTTACTGTTTCTTCTACCTCCTTTGGAGCCTAAGCACCACTCATTTTGAATGTTATAGTTTTGCTTTTCATTAGTTTTATACGTTTTCACTGTACATAACTTCTCAAGACTCATTTAAAAATATTTATTTATTTATGCATGTGTTTATGAGTGCTTTGCCTACATGTAGATATAAGCACTATATCTACATGTAGATATAAGCCTAGTACCCATGGAAGTGAAAAGAGGGCATCATATCCCCTGGAACTGGAGTCACTCACCGATGGTTGTGAACCATGTGGGTACTGGGAACCTCACCTAGGTCCTCTAGAAGAGCAGCCAGTACTCTGGTTAAGAGTACTTAGCTGTCCCTCTAATCCCCCAAATCCCTTATCTTAAAACACCATCTTCTGACCTCCCCTTTTTGGACCACTGCTTCCACTTTGTGACTTTGCCTCTCAAGTTCTAGCTTCTTCTTGCTGCTTAAGCTACATATTCGCTGCTCTAAAGCCTTTGGCTGAGTGCTCAACATTCCAACTTCTCTAGAATGGTTAATACTTTCACTGTCCTTTCCTTTTCTCTATGCCTTTGTGACCCTCCACCCACTTCTGCCTTTTACTTTCTGTGCAGTCTAATTTTTTTTCTTCCTGTTGCCTCAGTCTGTATTTTAATTGGAGTTTAGTTCTCAGTTCTTTATCAACTGTCAGTTGCTTTCCAGTCCCATAGCTTCAAGCCCAGCCTTTCCTTCTTAACTCATAAATGATTTGAAAGCCTGCTATGTGTTGAACATGGAGCCACATGCCTGGGTATAGTTGGATACAAAAGATACAGCAGCTCCCTCGTGGAGCTTATAGCTACAATGAGATAGATGGGCATTCTACGTAGAAGCATAGCAAGACTAGGTCATAGGCTGTGAGCAGTACTGCGTGGAAGTGCAGGAGTAGGAGGAAAGTGGGAAGTTGTCCAGAGAAAAGGATATTTGACTTGTGGTCTGAAGACTGAATGTGAGTTACAAGGAAGTGGCACATGGATGAGGAGGCCAGAAGAAGCCAAGAGAGTCATGTCTCAGAAGTCTTTAGACCAAAAGGATCACAGACAGGTGATGGTGTGTTAGGTGAGGTGGGTGAGTATGGCAAGGGATGAGAAAACTGAGTAACCTAGGCCTCACTGGCTGCCTTAAAGATTTGGCTGTTTGTTTTATAGACCAAGTATGACCTGAATTTGGAACAGTCCTTATGCTTCAGCCTCCTAGTTGCTAGAATTGTAGCATGCATTATCATGTCTGGCTTTTTGCTTTTAATTATTTTAATTAACTTTTTACAGTAGTAAGTCATATTTTGAAACATGTCTACATTGTAGAAGGCTTTATTATGCTGTTTCGCACATTCATTTGTTTTTGTGTGGTTTCTTTGTTGTTTTAGTTTTGTACGTGTGGGTTTTTTTGTTTTTTTGTTTGTTTGTTTGTTTTCATTTTTGTAGTGAGAACTCAGCCTGTTCGCTGAGCAATTTTCAAGATTCGGGCTTTTTTTTTTTTTTTTTTTTTTTTTTTTATTTTCCTTGCATCTGTTTGGTTTTTTTTTTGCATTTTTTAAGATTTTGGTTTTTTTTTTTTTTTTTTTTTTATGCTATAGTGCCCATGCATCTGACTGGACTTTTGCATGCTTTGATCAAGATCTTCTTGTGCACACCTCCAGAGGTTTGAGTTTTCAGCATTCAGTGTTATAGAGCTTTTGAAAGAGAAAGAAGATTGATAGCTTTCTGGGTGGTGCTGGCTGCTGTGTCACTGCAGCTCATGAAGGGAACAATGTTGGTTTCAAAGGTACTAGAACAGTGACCACTAGAGTGGCCTAGAGGAGTTTTTGGCAGAGTTGGATAGATGTTAGCAGGTCAAAATTGATTTAAGGGATAGATATGGAAGAATGAGTTAAGGGTAATTAAAAAAAGGGTGTGTGTCAAAGATGACAGGGTTTTAGCTGGATGATATCAGCCACCAACATAGAAAACATGGGAAGAGGCCATTGTTTGGTGTTTCATTCTGGATGTTCTGAACATGAAGTATCTCTATATTTGCCTAGTATTTTCCATATCGTCGACTCCAGTAGTGTATCAAAAGTATACTTTCTGCTTGCTTCTCTTCACGCCCATATTCTTTATATCTTTTGACAAGGCCATCATGGTCCATCTGAGATCTGGGCCTAACTCTCAATCATCTTGGATCCCTCCACAGGCTGGTTATCACCTCTGATTTTCTCCTGTTCCTATCTACTCTTAGATCCCCCTGGCCCTCCACTTGAACTCAAGCACTAGCTTCCATGATATGGAGACTTGGGAGCAGCCCTCTTCTTGCTAGTCCATGGTTCTCTGTATTGTTCCCTGATTATTCCTGAAATAACAATGGACCCTCTTCATAGAAAATGTTCTGTGGTTATCTCTCAAGTGAACCAGTCCTGCCAGTATTCCTCAGAGAATTCAGGGTGCTGGATCTTAAATCCAGGCTATGTGTGTGTTTATAAAATGCCTGGTTTTTCTTCATATGCAAGTCTAAGGTATTTCTGGACAGCTAATCTCCAACTATAGTTATTTCATTCCAATGAAGTTTTCACTACAGAACTTTAACAGAGTCCAAACAGTAAGATACTACCTTGCCCTTCTTTGACATCCCGTTTCATTTTGGGTGGACTCTTCTGATGGCTCTTGGCACATAGCAACCTGATATCTTGCTGTTTTGGTATCCTTGTCTTATCTCCTAGATAGAGCTGAGCCCTAAGATCCAGAAGGGCAACTCTACAACTTAGTTTCACACACCTCAGTGCCCAGTACAGTTCTCTCTGTTCTCCTTCACAAGAGAGAAGGTGAATACATTATTTTTGCTGGCTTATCATATTTCTTCTCAACTAGTTTGGAGTCTTGAAGGAACAGAAACACATGGTTTTTTAGTTAGAATGAACTTTGAGACTCTTTCAATATTTAGTGATATTTATATAGTGATGACTCAAGTTTCCTGAGAGTTGGGCTAATTTTTCCTATTCCTGGATCTTCCTGTTTAGCCTGCTGAGTTATCAAACCTAGAACATGTCATTCAGCAAGAGCATAGCAAATAGCCTCATTAGACTCTGGGTGCTTTGGGTGAGGAGCTGGCTGGTTCTCCTCATTGCCTAGTTTCTGCTTTCTGTTGGACCGGGGTAGTCTGAGATCTACTTATATATAACAACTAGAGAACACCAGAGCTCTCTCTCACAGCTGATTCTGGTGGTTCACAACTGCGATCCCAGCACTTGGGAGGTGGAGGCAAGAAGATCACAGTGAGGAGTTTGGTTTTAGTCTTTGATCTACATAGTGGGTTCCAGGCTAGCGTGGGCTGTAAAGCTTGAAGCCCTGTTTCAAACAAGCAAATAAATACTGTCACTTATAAAACTTAAGTTTTTAGTTCCGGGGTTTGGGGAACACATGGGGACCACTTGCCAGAGTCAGATCCTCTCTTTCCATCATATGGCTTCCTTAGATGAAACTCAGGTCTTGTCAGTAAGTGTCTTTACCCACTGAGCCATCTTGCAGGTTCTTTTCTCCCTTTTAATCTTTTAATCTTCCTGCCTTCAAAACAAACAAGACAGACCTCTTGCTTCCATGTTGTTATGAGATTGCTATGAGATTACCAGGCTTATATAAGCATGCAGTGCATATACTTAGGAGTCAGTTTTTGATACTTAAGAATGCTGTTCACACTCATAAGTCTCAGCATAGTTCAAAAATAATATGCATTGCATGGTGATATGCTTTTTAGATAGACTGTAGTAAGAAATGAATACATTATAATGTACAATTTTTTATATGTTACTAAGTCAGGGTTTTCTCTTTGGGCACTTTGCTTTCAGTCATGTTGCAAAATGGGTAGTATTTAATAGGAATGCATACGACACCTCATTCTGCCTCTTTACAGGTGCAGAGACAAAGATCTGCCAGAACACACTGATCTGCTGTGCATACAGAGCACAGTCATGGCTTCCAAATGCTAAGCTACACTTTAACATCATCAGAATGATAACAGTAACAACTCCAGTTGTTTTCTGGCTTCCATCAGTGAGCACTTTGCCAGCTACTTTAGATCCATTATTTTAAATCATCACCACTGTACAGATAAGTGTGACCTAGAGATAGCACTGACTTCTCCAAGTTCTCCAGCCAATAAATGTCAGAACTTAGATTTGAGTCACCTTTTTCATGTTAAGAGCTTGTGCTGTTTTTCTGCACATGATAACCAAACTTAAATGTTTTGACTTTTTATTTCCAAATAACTACAAATACACATGATTTTGTACTAATCTTTCAGCTGTCCCCAGTAACTATTATATCGTTTGATCAACCAGAAAGTTGCTTGGAAGCTGGAGAGATGGCTCAGTGGAAAACAGCACTTGCTATGCAAGCTTGAGGACCCGAATTTGGATCCCAGCACCCACCCCAGTACCCAAGTAAAAAACCAGTGTAGCTGTGCATATAGCTATAACTCCAGAGCTGCATGGAGAGAGAAGCTATCTCATAGTTTCTCATATACCTACATCCAAGTAAAGAAGGGAAAGAGGGTGGGAGTGGGAGAAGTGCTCAGCAAAGTACGGTTAACCAGTCCTGGAGTGATGATAGTTTTATGAGTGTCTTTTTGTTCATTCCCTGGCATTTGATACCAAGTAACTACCATCAGTAATGAAGACATGAAACTGTTAGAACACAAATATATATAATAATAATCCTTCATACTTATGCTCTCCTTTCCTCATCTCCTAACAACTACTTTTCTGTGCTCAATCCCTGTCTTGTCATTTCAAGAACATTAGTCAGGTATGGTAGCACAGTCTGTAACCCCAGCAGTGTGTGGATGAGCCAGAAGAACGGAAGCTCAAGGCCAACCTGGACTACAAGCAAACTTCAAACAAAAAGAACAGCACATAAATAGAATCACACAGCATTGTATCTTGAGATTGGCTTTACTTATACTACAAGGTGCCTGTAAAATTTTGGGGGGCGGGTAGCACATATATTTAGTTCCATGGTATAGATACAACCACAGACTTATAATTTGAATTTCTAGAAAAAACATGACCTAAACATATTTTTGAAAAAAAAATGGTCAGTGTTTCTTTCTTTTCTTTCCCTCCCTCCCTTTCTTTCTTCCTTCCTTCTTTCCTTCCTAAGGAGTGGATTTTAAAATGAATGAAATAATTTTCCTTGTATCCCTAAAGGCCATTCTTTTCCTGTCAGTCATCTAAAACACTGTGAAAGTGATGTTAGGTTAATACTCAGCCCCCAGAATGGGACATTTATATCACCCACCCCCCTAAGGCACAGAGAACATCACAGGAGAGGCAGAGGGAATATAAGAGTCAGAATATGTAAAGGAGTGCTGCAAAATGCTGTCTTCTGGACATAGCATAACTATGGTACCCTTGAACTCACCAGCCTCAGAGGCTATCTGCATAAGACTGAGCCCATCAACATTCCATTGGAACATGGAAGAGCTCATATGGCCCCATCCTTCCCAGAGGAGCTATAGACAGTAATTGCTGGTAGAGGAAGAATCATATTCCTCAATGGTATAGTTGCTAATAAGTTGCTCATGGTCTCATGAATTACCACACATTTATATTCAGGCAAGCAACCCTAACTAAATTCAGAGGTCACAAAAAAGGACGTGGAAGTGGAAAAGGGACTTGTTCAAAAGAAATAGTTCTTCAGTGTTAAGGGAGAAGTGAATATGATTAAAGTCTATCTGTGCATGTGTGATTTGTGCACTGTGTGTGTAATTGTGAGAGAATAAATATTAATGGGTTTGTGAACCGTTGTACCTCCATGCATTTGATTTTGTATTTTCTGTTACTTCAGGTGCAGTGTATTTTTGCATGATGTTCATTCCCTTTACATTATTTTTCTAGATACCATAATTATACTAATAGCTCTAGCCAGTTCTTTCCCTATTGATCATCTTCATCTATATGTTTGTTTGTTTGTTTTCCTGTTGAATGATTGGTGTAAATTCTTTAGGAGTGCAATCATTGGGGCAAAAGATAGGATATTTTTAAGGCTTTTCTTGATTACATATTTTCAGTCTTTGGCTTGACCATCAACCCATGAAAAAGGTGCTTTGGCTGAAGTGAGGAAATAAACTCATGGTGAGAAGGCAGAGAAACAAATACCATAGGAATCTCTCTTAGATGCTTCCTCAGAGAAAGAGGTTACTATTTCTGTATGATCCAGTTGGAAAAGTGAGACTTACAGAGTCAGAGCTATAGCTGTCAGAAGAATTTTAGTAGTTGGGAAAGGTGGATCACTCTAGGGAACAGGAGTGTTTTGAGCAAAGTGCATGGCCCTCGATATAGAGGAAGTGCATGAAGAATAGGTAAGGATCTGTCTTAGCTGGAGGTCAGAACATCATAGGAAAGGACCTATAAAAACCAACTGTGAGTTACTCCCCAGGCCCACAGAGTTATAAGCAATGTCAAATGTTTGAGGATGCATTTTGATGGCATACTTGCTTATTTTAATGCTTGTTCTTTCATGTCTGATCTGTATCCTACTTTTATTCTTAAATGGCTAATGTACCAAAGTAAGAAAAAAAAATACTTGGAAAGCTTATGATTATTTTTACGTGTATTTTTTTATGTTTTCATTATATTAACAGAAATACTGACTTGTGATTTTGTCCATTACAGGATTCTGCTCTAATACTTGATGTTCCTCTGGGTGTGATATCAAGAATTGAAAAAATGGGAGGCGCTACAAGTAGAGGAGAAAATTCCTATGGTCTAGATATTACTTGTAAAGTAAGAGATTTGATACTTTCTTACACAAAGAAAAAGACACATCAGTGTTGAAGAGTAGAAAGTTAATATGGGCTTAAAAAAATCAAAATCATTTCCCGTGGTGGTGGTTCACACCTTTAGTCCCAGCATTGGAAGGCAGAGGCAGGCTGATCTCTGAGTTCAGAATCATCAAAAATCTCTTGTTAATTTAAAGTTGTAGACTTGGGTCTTCCCTTGTGATTTGAGGTTCAAAAAATTGCCTGGGGCGAATGTCCCATACAAGGAACCCTGTGGTCAAGAATGAGGCTTCCTCAAAGAAGTGGTCAGCTTTTTAGCTTATTGGGGCAGAAGAAAGGTTTAGAGATAAACACTCTCAAACCTTAGTTTCACTCTACTCCTCCTCAACTGGTCATAATATCGTGCCTGTCCTATGGAGCTGACTGATAGTATATGCCTAGCTACCTCTGGCCCCATTGACCATCCTCAAGTGCATCGTTTTTCTTTCTTTTGAATAATAGTTGTATTATATTCGCCCAAGTAAAATGACTAAGTTAAAGAGTAAGAGTGTTTTTATGGCTCGTTATGGAACTATATGTCTTCACCTGGTCCTCTTCATACTGTGAAAAGAAAGAGTCATAGAAGAGATTTTGCCCTTTGTGAACAGTATGTTTCTTTACCTATAACAACCATTTTCAGTGGCAGTGGCCTAGTATTTTATTTTGGATGGTAAGTGGGAAAATTAGTTTGTGATAAAGTTTAGTCAGTTGTTATAGCAAACATTTATTGAGCACCTGTGTTCACCCAAGAATATATAGGAACTTCACATTCTATCCTCAGTGCAACACTCCCACAGAGATATGGAATAGATGGAACATTTCAGAAGAATTAGGGAGCTTCGCTGCTTTGCTCCAGTGAATGCCAAAGCTGAACTCCGAATAGGAGGAGGTAACTAACCATTTTGTGAACAGCTGAGTTAAGTTTCTAGTAAGGAAACTTGTTTTCCACGTATGTATCAGTAGACCATTATGCTCAGTTCTAGAAAGAGGTGCAAGAAGTTTGGAGATAATGTGTCCCAGTAGATCTTAAACATATGCGTCAAGATATCCAGAAGGCTTTTTTACTTCTATCCTAAAGCTGATTGTAAGGGATGCTGTAAAGGCCAAGACTAGAAAGTATCCCATGGGACTGTCAGACATCTTGCTAGTGCACGGGTCATCAAGCTTCTTTTAGGAAAAGGTCCAGATAGCAAATATTTTAGACTGTAGAGGGTCACATAAGATATTTGTTGCATATTATCCCATATGTTTTATTAAAATAGTGTTTTTGTAGTGATGCTATAGAAAGTGGCCTGGCTGAAGTTGCTGAGCCTTGACCACCCAAAGCCCATTATTCTGTATGGGTAGGAAAATAAAGCCTTTACAAAGTGACATGCCTTGCCTTGCTGGTACTGAAGAGTAATAAAAGAACCTTTTTAAAAAACCCAAGTCATTTCCTAGTCTCTGGTGCTACAATTTCTAAAAGCCAAAGTTCTATACTTCTGTTTGCAGTGAGAATTCAATATAGTTTTCCTCTCCAGTTTGTAAGAGATAAACGTGAATATGAGCAACCAGAAACCAAAGGAGTACTCTTGCCCTGAGTTTCTCTACTGCTCTCCACCTCAGCTGCTTTTGTTTCTCTTGGAATATAAGTCGTTTTCATGCTCTGTCTGCCATGCCAGCTACTGGCTACTACACGAGGCCTAGAAGTATTGAGATTTGCTTTAAAGAAGGGTCTTTGCATTTTGTGGCAAAGGATTCATGGGAAGGAACATTAATAAAAACACTCAAGGCACTGTACTTAACATTTTGGTGATACTGAAGTGACTGTCTTCCCAGTAAGATACTTGCTACCTCATCAATATGAAGATTCATATTTAAATATTAATCCTCCAAAATGAATAAGACAATGTACACAAACAACTTAGGAACAGCTTGGCAGGAAAATTTTCTAATATTACATAAATCAATCTTTTAATTGATTTGAACCCAAAATAGATGAGGCCTTAGAGCAATGTTCTAAAGCAACATTTTTTTATTTGTGTCACTAGTTTTGAACCCCTATGTAGCAACGATTGGCTTTGAACTCTTGATCTTTCTGTATTTTATCTCCAACATGCTGAAGCTACAGCCATATGCCACTTACCATAGCCGAGGCACAACCTTCTTATAAAATTACCTCCTAAAAAACACTTATATCACAAAAGGCACACTCCATTTTCTTAGAATCAGGTGTGGCATTGATATAAGAGAACTCTGCAGCAGTGGAATAAGCACAGTGGGATCACCTTGCCCCAAATCAGAACTAACCTCTACACTTTTGGCTGTTTTAGCTGTGCACATTTGGGTTTTGCTCAGCAGCAGCAACATCCAGAGTGGCTCTTGGTTCCAAAGGACCTTGTGCAGCCACAGGGGTGTTGTGGATATGGGAATTTCCACCCTTCAGGCCCTGTATAACCACTGATAACAATTTTAAGTCTTTTTGTAAAAAGGCATGGTGTACAATACTGCCAGAGAGTCTTCTTGCTCTTCTCCATTTTTACTTACTTGGCTTAAGGACAGTATAGTTATTAAGGTAGACCATCATGTCCTTTAATGATAATTAATTTATTGATAATCATTGTAGATCCAGCTGGTAAGATTCCAGATGTGGAATCTTACAGGGATACTCTTATACCACGAGGCTCTTTCCCGGTTAACGTTCTATGATGAGTCAAGCTTGGAGAGGACCATGTACAACATAACAGTTAGTGTATGCTCCTATTTGTGTTTTAGACTAGGTGATCTGCTGTCTGTGAATGGTGTGCCTTGTTCACTTCAGTTTTCTTGTTAACAATAAAGGTTTTTTTATTGTAATTGCATCTGAATCAGATGGCAGAAAGTGACTTGAGTCACTCACGCTTTAACATGTGAAAAGTTTTCCTCTGAATCACTGGTGGACCACAATTGATTTGGAAACAGTCTTATTTGGAGCAAAGTGGTTAAGAGAATGTTGTAGAATTACCAGTGCTCTATGACTGTTAGAAGAAAAGTTCCTTGCAGGTCCTTGTGGATTGACAGTTGGTAGCTCTCCAGTGTTAGGCCCAAGGTTGCTTACAAACCTGTTGGGTCTACCTTGTCCCATTGAAATGACTTTTCCTTTCATCTGATTATCATGAACTAACAACTGATATCCCAGTATTTGGCAGGGGGCGGGGTTATGGTATAAATTGGTTTTTGGACTTTTTTCAGTATCATGCCTTTAGTGAGGTCCTGAAGTGTCACTGGGTGGTAGAGTGCTCACCTGGCATGCCCGAAGCCCTGAATTCCATCCCAGTGCTATAAAAATGAAAAGGAGCAGAAAAGGAAGAACAAGATTGTGGAGCCAACTGCATTCATAATGATTGATCTCAGGCCATTCGGTAGTGGTCTTGGAGTCTCCTTCACACATTACTTGCCTTTTGGAATGTCTTGTATTTAGCAAAGACGTCACTGGACCTTGAGCCTGAAGAATTGTGCAGCTTAAATTTATTCCTGGCTTAGAGTGATGGTTCAGCACTTAGCAGTGCTTGCTGCTCTTGCAGAGGATGACTTCAGTTCTTAGCACACATATTGGGTACCTATACAACTACCTCTAACTCTGGAGGGTAAGATTTAGTACCCACAAATAGGGACATTGCACCTATTTGTGCACATGTGCATATACACATAAAGTAAAATAAATCCTTTAAACACTATTTTTGATAAACAACAAAGAACACCTTTGCAAAACACAATTGTTACAGTATGTAAGGTAGCAGGAGCCAGGTCTAGCTCAATCCTTAGATAGTCCCAGAGTTCCGTGATTGATTGTTTTAATGAATGACAACCTACAAAACATTCATTCTTAAAAACAAGGTAAAATACTATATTTATTGCAAACAGATATTAGAGGATCCCATATCATTTAAGCTCACTTTAAAAGTCTTTCTTGCATATAAAGAAATGTGTATGGAGAGCTGCCATTAAAATCTGGCTTTAATCATTAATTTATAGTTTCTGAAGGTAAAATGATATCTAATATGGAATACATTACTGTGGTTTATATAGAACTATGAAAGTAGAATTGGCTAGTAAAAGTTTATTACTTATATTACTTGTATGAGAACATAAAATGCCAATCATTTAGGAAGAATGTTTGTATTTTAATGACACATTTAACAATATTGAGATTATATTTGATAGCAGATACTCTTTTGAAATGTTATATGACTTAACTACTGTTTAATAATTAAAGCTTTCTGCAAGCAGTGAACGTAGAGGTAGACAGAGAACAGATGGCAAGGAAGGCAAGGCTGGGTGTCTACTTTTTTTCTAGGATGTGTTTCCACTGTCTTTTCAGCACTTTGGTTTGGAAACGGCCTTATTTCTGAGGAAGTGCGTTGTCTTTACTTTCTTGGCTACAATAGGACTGTGTCCAGGTCTTCTTAAACTGCACATATCAAGATATCATATAAAAATGTAGCTTTCTTAGAAGTCTAGATAAATCACCCTTGTATGTGAGTGAATTTTCTCCCTTAATTGAAGAGATTTTTTGCTAATTATCATGATATTCCTTGAACACTCAGTTTTGCTTTCTCCTTTGCCTCTAGGATTTGAGAAACCTGAGGTTCGCATTGAAGCAGGAAGGCCACAGCAGAAGAGATATGTTTGAGATCCTCACAAAACATGCCTTTCCTCTGGCACACAATCTGGTAAAGTCCAAGGCTTGCCTAAGCATTGGCATGCTCAGAAGTGTATCCTCTGTGAAAACTGCCTGTGAATTGGGCTTCTTTTTCTTGGACTCACTGCTCTGCATTTCCTGGTGTGATACATTTAAAAATGATTTACTCTGTTCCAGAAGGGCCTCACTGCTAGTGTGCATGAACCTGTGAGTTCTTGTGCTTTCCAGCCATGTGGTGCCTTTTAAAACGTAGTCTGTGATAGTGTTAGGATAAGAAGGCTTAATACAGTACTATTAAGTTTTCCCTGAATTCATTGCTCTTCACTTTGGTGCTAACAAGCCATGTGAGTCAGGGTATTTGTGGCACCAGTTAAAAACGGGAACAGATCCACTGATCCTGAAGAATATTTAAACAAGTATACACTTCTCCCTCTCCTCACCTCTGTCTTCCTCTCTTTCTCTTATTCTCTCTTCCTTCTCTGTGTCTCCGTGAGTGTCTCTGTCTTTCTCTATGTCTCTGCCTCTGTCCCTCTCTTCACCACATCTTCCTTTGCTCCCATGTATCTCAGGCTGGTTACAAAGTCTCTATGAAGCCAAGATTACCTTGGAATTCTGATACTCCCGTTTCTACCACACTGGAATTGGTGGCATGTACCACCGTGGCTGGCTTATGTGGTGATTAGTTTGAACTCAGGGCCTTATACATGCCAAGTGAGCACTCTACATTTACCTAGGCTACTCTGAAACTCATGATGCTATTACTGTAACCTCCTTAGTGCATGAAAGACAATTTTGTGCCACCAAGTCCAACTTTTTTTTAAATTTTTTATTAATTACACTTTATTCATTTTGTATCCCCCCATAAGCCCCTCCCTCCTCCCCTCCCGATCCCACCCTTCCTCACCTTTCTGCATGCATGCCACTCCCCAAGTCCACTGATAGGGGAGGTTCTCCTCTCCTTTCTGATCTTAGTCTATCAGTTCTCATCAAAAGTGGCTGCATTGTCCTCTACTGTGGCCTGGTAAGGCTGCTCCCCCCTCAGGGGGAGGTGATCAACAAGCAGGCCAATCAGATTATGTCAGAGGCAGTCCCTCTTCCCATTACTATGTAACCTACTTGGACACTGAACTTCCATGGGCTACATCTGTGCAGGGGTTCTAGGTTATCTCCACGAATAGTCCTTGGTTGGAGTATGAGTCACGGGGAAGTTCCCTGTGTTCAAATTATCTTGTTCTGTTTCTCTCCTTGTGGAGTTCCCATCCCCTCCAGCTCTTACTATTTCCCACTTCTTACATAAAATTCCATTCACTCTGCCCATCAGTTGACCATCAGACTCAGCATCTGCTTTGACAGTCTATACTGCAGAGGTTTTCAGAGGCCCTCTGTGGCAGGTTCCAAGGTTGTTTCCTGTTTTCTTCTGGCTTTCAGAGGCCCTCTGTAGCAGGTTCCGAGGTTGTTTCCTATTTCCTTTTTCTTCTGATGTCCATCCTCTTTGCCTTTCAGGATGGGGATTGAACATTTTAGTTAGGGTCCTCTCTTTTGCTTAGTTTGTTTAGATGTACAGATTTTAGTGGGTTTATTCTATATTGTATGTTTATATGAGTGAGTGTATACCGTGAGTGTCTTTTTGCTTCTGGGACAACTCACTCAGGATGATCCATTCCAGGTCCCACCATTTACCTGCAAATTTCATGATTTCCTTATTTTTCATTGCTGAGTAATATTCCATTGTATAGATCTACCACAGTTTCTGCATCCATTTTCAGTTGAGGGGCATCTGGGCTGTTTCCAGCTTCTGGCTATTACAAATAAAGCTGCTACAAACATGGTTGAGCAAATGTCCTTTTTGTGTACTTGAGCCTCTTTTGGGTATATGCCTAGGAGTGGTATGGCTGGATCTTGAGGAAGCGCTATTCCTAGTTGTCTGAGAAAGCGCCAGATTGATTTCCAGAGTGGTTGTACAAGTTTACATTCCGACCAGCAGTGGAGAAGGGTTCCCCTTTCTCCACAACCTCTCCAGCATGTGTTGTCCCTTATGTTTTTCATCTTGGCCATTCTGATGGGTATAAGGTGAAATCTCAGGTTTGTTTTGATTTGCATTTCCCTGATGGCTAATGAGGTTGAGCATTTCTTTAAGTGCTTCTCTGCCATTCGCTATTCCTCTACAGAGAATTCTCTCTTTAGCTCTGTTCCCCATTTTTTAAGTAGATTACTTGGTTTGCTGCTTTTCAGCTTGTTTAGTTCTTTATATATACTGGACATGAGTCCTCTGTCAGATAAAGGGTTGGTGATGATTCTTTCCCAATCTGTATGCATTCATTTTGTTTTGATGACGGTGTCCTTTGCATTACAGAAGCTTTTCAATTTCATGAGGTCCCATTTATTGATTGTTGCTCTTAGAGTCTGTGCTGTTGGTGTACTGTTCAGGAAGTTTTCTCCTGTACCAATGAGTTCTAGGGTATTCCCCACTTTTTTTTCTAGCCGATTTAATGTGTCTGGTTTTATGTTGAGGTCTTTGATCCACTTGGACTTCAGTTTTGTGCAGGGTGATAAGTATGGATCTATTTTCATTTTTCTACATGTACACATCCAGTTGGACCAGCACCTTTGTTGAAGATGCTATCTTTTTTCCATTGTATGGTTTTGGCATCTTTGTCAAAAATCAGGTGTCCGTAAGTGTGTGGGTTTATTTCTGGGTCTTCTGTTCAATTCTGTTGATCCACCATTCTGTTTCTATGCTAGTACCATGCAGTTTTTATAACTGTTGCTCTATAGTACAGCTTGAGATCAGGGATGGAGATACCTCCAGAAGATCTTTTATTGTAGAGGATTGTTTTAGCAATTCTCGGTTTCTTGTTATTCCATACGAAGTTGAGAATTTTTTTTTCCAGGTCTGTAAAGAATTGTGTTGGCAATTTGATGGGAATTGCATTAAATCTGTACATTGCTTTTGGTAAGATGGCCATTTTTACTATGTTAATCCTGCCAAGCCATGAGCATGGGAAATCTTTCCATCTTCTCATATCTTTTTCTAATTCTCTCTTCAGAGACTTGAAATTTTTTTCATACAAGTCTTTGACTTGCTTGGTTAGGGTTACACCAAGGTACTTTATGTCATTTGTGGCTATTGTGAATGGTGTTGTTTCTCTAATTTCTTTCTCAGCCCTTTTGTCTTTTGTATACAGGAGTGCTACTGATTTTTTTGAGTTAATTTTGTATCCGGCCACTTTGTTGAAGGTGTTTATCAGCTGTAGGAGTTCCCTGGTAGAGTTTTGGGGGTCACTTACATATACTCTCATATCATCTGCAAAAAGTGATAATTTGACTTCTTACTTTCCAATTTGTATCCCCTTGATCTCCTTCAACTGTCTTATTGCTCTAGCAAGGACTTCCAGCACTATGTTGAAGAGATATGGGGAGAGTGGGCAGCCTTGTCTTGTCCCTGATTTCAGTGGGATTGCTTTAAGTTTCTCTCCGTTCAGTTTGATGTTGGTTATAGGCTTGCTGTATATTGCCTTTACTATGTTTAGATATGTGCCTTGTATCCTTGATCTCTCCAATATTTTAAACATGAATGGATGTTGGATTTTGTCAAATGCTTTTTTAGCATCTAGGGAGATTATCATGTGTTTTTTTTTTCTTTCAGTTTGTTAATATGGTGGATCACATTGATGGATTTCCGTATATTGAACCACCCCTGCATACCTAGGATGAAGCCTACTTGGTCATAGTGGATAATATCTTTGATGTATTCTTGTATTCAGTTTGCAAGTATTTTGTTAAGTATTTTTGCATCAATGTTCATAAGGGAGATGGGCCTGAAATTCTCTTTCTTTGTTGAGTCTTTGTAAGGTTTAGGTACCAAGGTGACTGTGGCTTCATAGAATGAGTTTGGTAATGTTCCTTCTGTTTCTATTTTGTGGAATAGTTTGAAGAGAATTGGAGTTAGCTTTTCTTTGAAGGTCTGGTAGAATTCTGAGCTGAAGCCATCTGGTCCTGGGCTTTTTTTGGATGGGAGACTTTTGATGACTGCTTCTATTTCTTTGGGGGATATAGGACTATTTAATTGATTTACCTGGTCCTGATTCAGCTTTGGTAAGTCAAATCGATCAAGAAAATTGACCATTTCATTTAGATTTTCAAATTTTCAAATTTTGTGGCATATAGACTTTTGAAGTAAGTCCTAATGATTGTTTGGATTTCCTCAGTGTCTGTAGTTATGTCCCCCTTTTCATTTCTGATTTTGTTGATTTGGGTGGTGTCTCTCTGCCTCTTAGTTAGCTTGGCTAAGGGTTTGTCGATCTTGTTGATTTTCTCAAATAATCATCTCTTGGTTTCATTGATTCTTTGAATTGTTTTATTTGTTTCTAATTGATTGATTTCAGCCCTGAGTTTGATTATTTCCAGCCGTCTACTCCTTTTTGGTGTGTCAGCTTCTTCTTTTTCTAGGGTTTTTAAGTGGGCCATTAAGTTGCTTGAATGAGCTGACTCGAATTTCTTCTTGAAGGCACTTAGTGCTATGAACTTTCCTCTTAGCACTGCTTTCATTGTGTCCCACAAGTTTGGGTATATTGTGTCTTCATTTTCATTGAGTTCTAAGAAGACTTTAATTTCTTTCTTTATTTCTTCCCTGACCCAGCTGTCATTTAGTAACAAGTTGTTCAGTTTCCATGTGTGTGTAGGCTTTTTGCTATTTCTGTTATTGTTGAAGTCCAGCTTTATTCCATGGTGATCAGACAAGATACAAGGGATTATTTCAGTCTTCTTGTATCTGTTGAGGCTTGCTTTGTGATCAACTGTATGGTCTATTTTGGAGAAGGTTCCATGAGGTGCTGAGAAGAAGGTAAATTCTTTTGTGTTTGGGTGTAAAGTTCTGTAGATGTCTGTGAGGTCCATTTGATTCATGACCTCTGTCAGAGATATTGTTTCTTTGTTTAATTTCTGTTTTGTTGACCTGTCCTTTGTTGAGAGTGGGGTGTTGAAGTCTCCCACTATTAATGTGTGGGGATCTATATGTGGTTTAAATTTTATCAATGTTTCTTTTACAAATGTGGGTGCTCTTGTATTTGGGGCATAGATGTTCAGGATTGTGATGTCTTCCTGGTGGAATTTTCCCTTGATGGGTATGAAGTGTCCTTCCCCATTTCTTTTTATTAATTTTGGTTGAAAGTCTATTTTATCAGATATTAGAATGGCTACTCCTGCTTGTTTCTTGGGTCCATTTGCTTGGAAATTCGTCTTCCAGCCTTTTACCCTCAGGTAATGTCTGTGTGCCTTAGGTGTGTTTCTTGTATGCAACAGATTGCTGGGTTTTGTTTACGTATCCATTCTGTTAATCTGTGTCCTTTTACTGGAGAGTTGAGTCCATTGATGTTGAGAGAGATTAATGACCAGTGGCTGTTAGATCCTTTGATTTTGATGTTGGCTGTGTTCATAAGGTTGTGTGCTTGGTTGCTTTTTGTTTTACTGTAGTAAGGTTAATTATTTCCTGTGTTTTCTTGACTTATTTTCTTAATGTCATATCTTCCTGACAATCCTCTTATCTCTATTTTCCTCCTCAACCTTGCTCTCAACAAACGAAGAGGTGAATACCCATTAAAAAAGGAAACAAGAAAAAGAAATGATTCTTAGAAATACATGAGTAGTTTTATTAGTTATAATTTTGAAGCAAGGTCTTATGTAGCTCAGGCTAGCCTAAAACTCACTATGTAGCTGAGGGTGACTTTGAACTTCTAATCCTCCTACCTCTACCCCTCCCCCCAGTGTTGGTGTACAGTATCTGGTTTTGTGGCGTTGAGGATCAAAGGGCTTCATGCAAACTAGGGTAGCTGAGCTACCTCCCCAAATGGGTTTGTTGTGGTTAGAAGATAACTAACTATGCTACAGACAGAATAGTGTGTGAGGGTAGAGACCATACCACAATATTATCTTGTATTTTCTCTCTCTTTTTTTTTCTTTTAAATTGTGGAAGATGATGTTGTTTTAATACAATATGAGGTTTTTCTCAGTTGTGTTTGTTTTTTTATCCTAGCGAGATAATACTTTTTTTGTGTCTGGATCTCACTGTCATCAGTTCTTTGAGTCACAGGAAACACCCACCTGGTAGAAGGGAGAAGCTATTGGGAGGATGTAATGAGTAATTCATGCTCTTGTGTTAAGGGCAGATGGAAATGTGATGTGTTCTGGGAACAATTCTACCAAAAGTTTCCATATTTCTGATCAAATAAGATGTTTAAATTGTTTCTATATAAATATTTTAAACTTTATTAGGATGAAAAGTTTATAGGAATAGATTTTTTAACTAATGAAAGTGAGTATGAAATGTATAATGTTTTAGTCAGGAAACATGTATCTTGACTTATGCATGTCTACCTTTGTATTATTAGAAATTTAAGGAGTTGCTCACAAGCATGTTTGAAAAAATTAAGGCCCTAGTCCGTTTTTCTTCAAAATCTTGAGCTGTCTCTTTTCTCTGGCATTGTCTGTGTCTTTTAAGAACCCCTGCACAGATGTAGCCCATGGCAGTTTAGTGTCCAAGTGGCTTACATAGTGATGGGAAGAGGGACTGCCTCTGACACAAACTGATTGGCCTGCTCTTTGATCACCTCCCCCTGAGGGGGGAACAGGCTTACCAGGCCACAGAAGAAGACAATGCAGCCATTCCTGATGTGATCTGATGACTAAGATCAGAAGGAAGGAGAGGAGGACCTCCCCTATCAGTGGACTTGGGGAGGGGCATGCACACAGAAAGGGGAGGTAGGGTGGGGTCGGGAGGGGAGGAGGGAGGGGCTTATGGGGGGATACAAAATGAATAAAGTGTAATTAATAATAATAATAATAATAATAATAATAATAATAATAATAAAGCTTATTCTCTTAGAAAAGTTGTCAAGTGGAAATCCAGCTTTCCTCTTAAACTACTCATCTCTCACTTGAATGCCAAACTTCTGGGAAGAATATTTTAGCCTATTTTCATGAATGTCACTAACTCACTCTCTCATTTACTTACTTGCTTACTCACTCACTCATCCCTCTAGCTCATCCAGAATCAAACTTTATTTCCAGTTCCATTTTTGAACATGGTAATGGATGGTGTTCAAAATTTGAAATAACCTGGGAACCTCTGGGAACAGGAGGGACTGTTTAGATTAGTGCCCCTGAATGATATTTTAAAATAACAATTTTATAATTTTGAAATTATAATATAATTCTGTCATTTCTCCCCTTTACCTTTCCCTCCCCCCCTACCAAGTCCTCCTGTGTACCTTCTTGCTTCTCCTCTCTTTCAAGCTCATGCCCCCTTTTTCTTTAATTCTTGTCACACACGTATGTATATGTATATATTTCCAAACACATAAATACAACCTGTTCAGTCCATATAATATTACCTGTTTGTATATGATATAAGGGCTGACCATCTGATAAAATTAGGAAACTCTTTTCTAGAAAGACCATTTCTCCCACTCTCAGCATTTCCTACAAACCCATAGCTTTCTGTTTAGTGTTGAGGTCCTGTGAGCGTTCCTATTTCCATGTTAGCATGGTCATTAGTGTCATCCTTTTTCAGTTATCATTTGGGCAGCCATGATGATGAAACTTTATAGGTATAGATTCTCTGACATTTTCTGGAGACACAATTTCACAACAATCTCCCTGTTCCTATGGCTCTTATAATCTTTCTGCACCTTCTTTCCAATAAGCCCTGAGCTATAGGTTTAGGAATTGTGTTGTAGATGTACTATTTGGAACTGGGTACCACATCATCTTTTGTTCAATGCATTTTACCCAGTTGTCCTTTTCTGTAATATATTTGTTGCAAAGGCAAGTTTTTTGATAGGGTGTGAAAACTATGTTTACATGGGGGTATAAAGATAAATATTTAGAATGTGGTTATGAATTATTTTTATTTAGAAATTGGAAGTTATGTGTTCTCCTCCATGATCCATGACTTCTCTGGCCCTGAGTTGTTGGCTAGGTTTCCAGTTCCAAGCATGATTTCCTTGTTGTTGAACAGGTTTTAAGTTTAACTATAGTGTTTTTGGTTATCACTAAGGTATGTGTGTCATTTTTGCATCCTTAGGATTATTGTGTCATGCTGGTTGTTGTTCTGGTTCATAGGTGTCATACCTGATTAGGACTATTGTTTGCTTCCCTCCCTAAGAAGTTGGTGTGTGTGAAGGATTATCTTGATCAGATTAATTGGGGGAAGGTCTGCTCTAAAAATGGGCAGCACCATTCCCTGAGCTTGGGTCCTACAGGGCACCAAAAGGAGAAAGCTAGTTGAGTTTAAGCATTCTTTGTTCTCTGTTTTCTGTCTGTGAATGTGATATGACCAGCTGTCTCTAGCTCCTTCTGCTATGACTTCCCTGCAATGATGAACTCTACCTTTTGACTGTGAGCCAAAATAAACCCTTTATCCCTTGAGTTGCTTTTGTCTGGATATTTTATCACAGTGGTAGAAACCTAAGAAATACAGAGCTCTTGACATCTTACTAGCCAAATCTATCATCTGGTTTCTATCTGAATTTGGTTTCATTTCTTCCTACATTCAACAAGATTGAACTCCTTCTTGTATCAGCTATTGTGTTCCTGCACCATCTTGACCTTTCCTCTTCAGTCTTTATTGCCCTTGCCTTTTTCCTTCAGTGTCAATGTCTTGTCAGTGTTCCACCCTCAGCTTTCAGTTCTGCTTGTATTACCAGCTTTGCCATGGTGATTTCATTTATTCCCATAAATGGAGCTGTCAGTACTGTGTACATGGATTCTATGTCTAGCCCTGACATTGCCCTGGAGTGAGTCTAACCTCCATAATCCCAAAGAAACCTTTTCAAAGATGTCTATATATTTTACAAGTTCATTGGTACCCCAATCGCTCTGCACTTTTGCTTTTCCCCCCTCTGTGTCCTCCAAGCTTGCTCATGCTCAGTAACTTGAAGTCACCTTTCCACCCGACTTTTCTCCTGACTTTCCTCTCATAAACATATCGGTTACAGCTCCTATAGGTCCTACTTCATACTCAATTGTTTCTCCCCATTTCAATTTGTACTTCCTCATTTAAACCATATTACCAAACTGATTCCCCCTCTTACAGTGTCTTACCCTTCTATTTTATCCCTGTACAGTGCTGTTGTCCCTTATGCTTTTTTGTTGTTGTTGTTGTTGTTGTTTTGGATTTAAATACGATTGTGCCTGTGGGCATAGTGGTGCATGACCTTAGCTCAGTACTTAAGAGACAGAAGCAGGTTACTTCTGTGAGTTCAGTGTCACCCTGGTCTACATAGCAAGTTCCAGGTCAACCAGGGCTACATTAGGAGACCCAATTTCAAAAACGTACAATCATGCCACTTCCCCACAAAAAAAAAAAAAAAAAAAAAAAAAAAAAAAAAAAAAAAAAAAAAAAACCCTCATGGATTCTCCATGGGTCATACACTATACCCTAATCATGGAACACTTCCTCTAGCCCTCTGGCTTATGTAGTTTCATAGATTGGACTTTTATAATCTTTACTTATAGTCTGCTTCTCTCTCTAATGCCTATCCTCCACAGTCATCCTTCAGCATCTTACTCAGTCTAAGTTGCTTTCCCATGCCATGTGTGGTTTCCCTTCAAGAATTCATCTTCTGTTTTCATTGTTAGGTCCCTTTCTTGGAGTACATACCATAGCTTCCTTATGTGATAATTATTCCTTATGTGATATGATTATCACATAAGGAGGCCAGAAGACCTGGCAGCGAGGGCAGTCATGGGATGAATGGACTCTGAGTAGGTGTTCTTATTTAGACCACCCCTTTGGCTCTCTCTTGCCTTCTGAGCCATTACTGTTTTCACCACTCCATGTGTTCAAGTCAGGATTTAAACTTTGAATTGAACTAGAGCTATTATAGCAGCAGAGTCCAACCCAAACCATTAACTTGATTATCTCAGCCCAGTACTGTGTGCATAACTTTTAGGTGGCATTTTTCTGTTTGAGATGAAATACTTCTTGTTTGATCTTTGCTTTTCAAACACCAGAAATTCTCACAGATTACATGTAGCTCTACACAAGTTTTAGGTAAGTGATATGACTTTGTAAGAAGTGCTGTAATCCTTCTGACACTGTGACTATTTATCTGAAGGGAGAAACCAGAGTGGTCTCCTGCATGCAAAGCGTGAAACACTACCAAAAGTAGAGTTGTTAAGACAACAAATCATGGCCAGTGGCAAAGCTCAAGCACTGATGTCCTTGACTGTTTGGTCATTTTGTAATTAAATGTGGCAATCAGAAATAATATAATTTAGCCAGGCCAGGTGATGTACACCTGTAACCCCAGCACTCAGAGGCAGGTGGATCTCTGTGAGTTCAAGGCCAGCCTTGTCTACGAAGCAAGTCTAGGACAGCCAAGGCTACATGGAGAAACCCTATCTCAAAAAACCAAAATTAATAGTAATAATAATAAATTTTAGATGAGACTTTCTTTTTTATTTTTTATTAATTACACTTTATTCATTTTGTATCTCCCCATAAGCCCCTCCCTCCTCCCCTCCCGATCCCACCCTCCCTCACCTTTCTGCATGCATGCCACTCCCCAAGTCCACTGATAGGGGAGGTTCTCCTTTCTGATCTTAGTCTATCAGTTCTCATCAAAAGTGGCTGCATTGTCCTCTACTGTGGCCTGGTAAGGCTGCTCCCCCCTCAGGGGGAGGTGATCAAAGAGCAGGCCAATCAGACTATGTCAGAGGCAGTCCCTCTTCCCATTACTAGGTAACCCACTTGGACACTGACCTGCCATGGGCTACATCTGTGAAGGGGTTCTAGGTTATCTCCATGAATAGTCCTTGGTAGGAGTATGAGTCTCTGGGAAGTTCCCTGTGTTCAAATTTTCTTGTTCTGTTGCTCTCCTTGTGGAGTTCTTGTCCTCTCCAGCTCTTACTATTTTCTTAAAGCATCAGTTCCAACCTATTAGTGAATCATAAATCAGCATGTCTCTTTAAATGGACTATAATAGAAAGCATGGAGAGCATAACAGAATAGGGGTATAGTTTGCTGAGATGTTTCTTCTGAAGGTGTGTACATGTGGGGGGCATGCTGGGTCATGGTCTTACAGTTAACTCTTTACTTATCCTCATGCCCAAAAAGTTTGAAAGGTACTGTTTAGATATGAAGCATAGATTCAAGTGCCACCTCACAGCATCCACTGATACAGAGATATATGAGGGGATTTTATTGCAGAGCCCCTCCAGTGTGCTACTGCTAGCATAGGCCATGAGTTCAGTGACCTCTGTCAGAGTGAGCCTCAGTGCATTTCCTGCATAGAGACTTTGAAAGTCACATAATATTTATGTGCTTCAGTGTTCTCATCTGCAACGGGGATAATAACAGTTCCTACCCCATAGAGTTTTTGTGAGGATTCAATGTAAAGTGCTTCTAACACTGCCTGACACTCAGTAAGTGCCCAATAAATGCCAGCTGTTCTGTTATTAGCCCACCATTTTCCCAGCAGGTGTAAGAAATAAGGATGACTACTACAACTCCCCACAGACTATTAATAAAGGAATTGTGATAGTGTGTGGGAAACTTTAAGCCCTTTAAAAGAAAGAAGCTATATAAAGATTAGTGGTATTATTAACAAACCATGGGTTGTACTTTGATAAAGGAGTCACTGGAAGTCCTCAGAGTATAAAATTCAGAAAGCATCCCAACCACCAGTGTGGAATAGAAGTGATGCTATGGAATGAAAGGAATCTTTCAGAGTGCTTACCATCCTTCTCTTTCCATTTTTTTTTTTTTCAGTCCGTGCAGACTTAACTGCTTCTAGGGAAACATGGCTCATTCAGATTTGTGTTTGCACTTCCATTTCTTGGTGACATTCTGGATAAACATTAAGAACCACAGTATTTTGCACTCATTCCTCTGTGAGGTGATGAGCAGTCATGAGGTTACGGCTTTTGTTCCCATCTGGGAGCATGACACATATGACTTTGTGTCAGGGGTAAAGGGGTAAGCAGAATGACACTGGCTGTCTCACATTTCAGGAGCAAAGCAACTAACTGGCTTGCCCAGCCTTCACTGTTCTGGGTAGTAGCATATTGCCTCCAATGGGAACAGTGTCTTTAAGAGCACCTCCTTGGTTACTACCTTTGGTTTTCATAGTATCTGTTGCTTATTTCTTCCTGCCTAGCTTTTTCCAAGTAAGCATTTCTATTTTTAACTAACACATAGTAATGTGTATTCTTGTGAGCAGCAGTGGGACATTTCACTTCATATGTACAATGGGTAATATGAGATTTGGTTCTTTTTGCATGGTGGTGGGGGGTCTGGCTTTGAGGAGATCAAACCCTGTCATGGACTATTTACTTGTGTTCATTCCTGCTCAACTCTAAATGTGCTGGCTCAGGAGAATAATTGCATAAGAATTAGTGAAGTGAGTTATGCACATACACACTTTTGATTAGTTTTAGATGTATAAATGAGCCTGTGAATAGAGAATCCATGGGGGAGTTTTATTCTCTGCCTTTGTTATTTAGCTCAGAAATGGAGAAATACTCTAAATTGTATTAAAATCTTAAATGAGACAAAGAGTTAGAGGGCTCTTTCTTTTTAGGTTGATTTAATAGTATCAACAAATAAAAGGAAATAGTGTTTTGAGATCAGAGTTGAAATAAGAAGTACCAATTATTCATGCTGTGGCTTAGATATGGCTTAAGGACTATAACATATATCTTTGAATTTTCTGTTTCTTTTTTGCCAATATTTTTTTTTCTTGAATAAGCAGTAAAATTAAAGACTTAACCATGTTTTTCAATATTCTGCTTGCCTTCTCAGAGACTTAGCCCTGCTTTCTCTTTGATCTCTCACTTCCTCTGCTGTCTCCCTCAAAGCCTTTTACCATGCTTGGTTCTTCTCAGCGCAGTCTAGCTCCTGCAACCAGTGTCTCAACTAGGTAACCCTCACCATTGCTTTCTACTTCAAAAGCACTAAGACCCAATTCTGCCTATACCTCATCAGCGTCCACTCCAGAACTCAAGGCCATCACTCTGGTGGCCCCTATTTATTCAGAACTATTTTAAAAATGGCACTAAACTTTACACATTACTAAGCCTGGGCTGGGGAAGTGGCTTGGTGAGTGAAGCATAAGAATCTGAGTTCAATCCTCAGAACCTACATTTATAAAACTGGGTGTTGGCATACTTTTTATCTATTTTAATTGGTTCTTATATTTTTACCTCCCTTCCAACCCTTATTCATCCTATCACCAGGTAGGAAAGTAAGAAGGCTAGTGGGAAAAGGGTGCATAGTTCTCTTTAGCTACTTCCTGCTGATTAGGGTCATTGGGTTTCTTGTAGCAAGTCAAATCTTTGTTTCAGGGTATCTCCAACTTCTTCTTTTCAACCCAAAACAACAGCAACCAGAAGTAGCAGTGGCCTTCTTCCTTGGAGTGTCACCCCACCTCTCTCTGGGCTCTGGCATTTATTTCCTCTCAGCGCTCCCAGAATTAAACTATCTGCAGCTGGCAAAGATCCCGCTTCTCTCAGAGCCTACATGAGGCAAATAGTCTGCTGCTGTGGACAATCTGAACCTACCCCATATCCCCCATCTGCAATTAAAACAAAAACATGCTTATGTAACATAACTGAGTCTTTAAAGATTCCAAAACTCCTACTACAACTGAGCATGGTTATGTACACTTACAATCCTATTGCTGAGGAGGTCAAGGGAGGTAGGAAGATTGCTGGAGCCTGACCTAACTGGTGAATTCCAGGTCAGTTGTTGACTCTGTCTCAAAAAGTAGGGTGGGAGAGAGATGTGGGATTTTTTCCATGTAGTTGAATGGTTAAGAGCATTTAAGTGACACATCTGACCTTGTATCTATCCAGGCAAGCAGAGTTAAGGTGACTTGTACTGGCTGTCTCAAATTTCAGAAGCAAAGCAACTAATTGCCTTGCCCAGCCTTCACTGTGGCTGGTGAAGTAGCATCGTTGCACTTAAGTGCCCTCAACAAAGACCTGAGTTCAGTCCTCAGTATCAACATCATATGGCTTTACAACTGCTTCTTACTCTCACTCTGGGAAATCCCATGCTTCTTCTGGCTTCTGTAAGTACCGTGCTCACATATACATCGCCCCAACACATACACATAATTTAAAAAAATAAATGAAAAGTTGGATAGCACCTGAGGAACAACACCTAGGGCTGTCCTCTGTCATACATGTGTACACACACACACATATGCACATGCACGTGTGCATGCACAGACACTTTGGGCCTTCCCTTTTACTCCACACCCCTTCCTCTCAAAGAGCATTTAGAAATACATACAAAATGTAACCAAGTGTTGGTGGTGCATGCCTTCATTCCCAGCACTCAGGAAGCACAAGCAGGCGAATCTCTGAGTTTGAGACCAGCCTGGTCTATGGAGTGAGTTCCAGGACAACCAATGTACACGGAGAAACCCTGTCTTGAAAAACAACAACAATATACATAAATATATAAACCATCTCAGGCAAGGGTACATTTGATTACCAGGATTCAGGCAGTATAATTTCTTTCATTTTATTTTCATTTTAGCCACCTCTGCATTTTATTTGCTGGAGTTTTCTTTCCATTATGTGTTGGGGTTGTTGTTTTATTTTATTATTATGGAACTTGATTTTCATTATGTTTCAGACCTGTTTGTTCAATGTTTATAATGTCTTCCTATTCGCTCACATTTTTCCATACCATTTTTTAATTTTTTTAAGCACATTAAGTATAATTTATAGTGCTATCTGATTATTACAGTTCAAATTCTCTGTGGATTTTCTACAAAAGGGTGGTCTTGGAGAATCTTTTCTGATGTATTTTCTGATTACTACCTGGAAACTCCCATTCTTTGGATTATTAGCTATGGAAATACTCTGAGCCTGAGAATGAAAGGATTTTGAATTTCTTCTGCCAAGTACTTCAAAAAGCTTTAGAAGATTATGAATTCTCTACTTGGATATTTTGGGAACCATTCAGTTTTTCACTCAGGGTACATGCTTGGGTGACCTGCGACTGGAGGGCCTCTAGATAGACAGCGGTTAGAGGGATGTTTTCTTCTTTGTTCAGCACCAGTAATTTCTGCTCAGGTTCTCTTAGAGCCCTAAAGAGGCTATTTCCCACTTATTCCCTACTTATGTGGTAATGTTTTGAAGGCCATGCTTTCTTGAAGGAGGTTTCCAATAAGAGTCCATCTTGGGTGGGCACACAGTTTCATTTCCCAAACCCCAAGAGACCATGGAAACTAATTAATTAAGTTCTGTGATCCTGTTTGTGGCTAATTTGGGACTTTTTATACATTTATTTTTCTCTCACAGGTTCATTGGTACATTGAGGGAAAAAAAAACTGTTTCTATTATATATATATATATATATATATATATATATATATATATATATATA
>NW_026590715.1:2294887-2305614 GCF_907164565.1 Psammomys obesus | reverse complement strand
TATATATATATATATATATATATATATATATATATATATATATATAATCTATACATATATATAATACATATATACATAATAATATAACATATATAATAATATATACATATATATATAACTCTTTGGTGTGTTTAACAAAAGTCTCATGACAACATTGTCCAGGCACATCTGACCCATTGCCTGTGTACTGCACATGGCCAAGAATAGCTATAAATGTAGCCCAACATAAAATCATAAGCTTACTTAAGCATGTTATGAAAAATTGGTTTTGAGATTTTGTGGTTTTGTGGCAACTCGGTTGCACAGTTGTCGAGTGTGAACTTTGTAAATGACAAGATTGTTTTGCGATGTCAAAGGGTTGGACATACCAAAATATCACATTTCTAGATAATCTCCCTTTAGGTTTGAAATTTAACTTTCCCAGTAGCTTCTGAGACTTAAGTCTCTTGTTCTTTCTTTTCCTGCTTTTTTTTTTCCTAAATGTGAGTTTTCTAGAAAAGTCTGCTTTCTTCTCTTGCTTGTTGGGCTATTTTTTCTCCCATGTCCACCAAGATTGCCTTTCTGAGTAGGGCTTATAAATCTGTAGCATTATATTTCTCCTTAGAGTCTACATAGCCTTAAGTGCTTGTTTAAGACGACTCTCTCATATTCCCTCAAAATATACCCTCTGTGTGTCTTAGACATACCTGATGTCATCTCCTTCCTCTTCTTGATTCGAACTTCATAGTTCTTTGCTAGTTAGTGGTTACCAAACCTAAACAGTTCTCATTCCCAGCCTGACTTGGTTCATGATTTCATTCCCTCTGTCAGAAGTAGGCTTGGCTAGTTTTCCTACCTCTCTGCCAGTACGCATGCCTTCTGCCAGTCTGTGCTGTCCGGATGCAGGCCATCCTGATTGTCTAGTATACTTGCTCTAGATGCCTCCTCCCCTCTCTTTTTCTTCCACAGGGTGGCTCTATCTCTGTATTTCTATTTCCTTTCCTATGCTCCTGAAATCAGACTGAGATATTTGCTAACGGCCTTGTATTGGTCTCTGAATTTTGCTACCATGTAGCCTTTTTTTTTATTACTGTTACTGTTGTTATACTGTCCAAAATCTTCTTAACCTCAGATATCATCACCATCCCCTACACATGTCTGTCAGGAAGTCACCCTGCTGTTCTCTGAAGCCCGTTGTCCTTTCTTGTTGAAATGATCTATAACTGTGCCCTCTTCAATCTCCTGTGGACAATTTCTGAGTCCTTCCAGACAGTGATATTGTCCTCCTTGTTTTCTCTGCTTAATTCCTTGTTTATAGTGGGTCCTCTATGTTTACTTAAAGATCCAGTGAATATACTAGTGTAAATAGACTTAATAAATAGGAGTCACCATCAACCAGCCCATCAGAGTAGTCTGATATTTACTGACTGGTCTCCAAGGACTCCCTAAAGAGCACCATTACCTGAATTGTAGACAAGCAGATGCATATAGTAGAATGGTGCATGAGATCTCCTGGGAAAAGGCTTTCCTCCTAGAAGAGGCTAATACTGAAAGATGAGCACAGGCACCAACGAGGTTAGGGTAAATGAAGGAGTGGTGTGCGATGTGAAGAAGCCAGCCAGACTACCAATGCAAAGGTTTATTGCCTAGGACCTTGGTATATATGTAAGGTCACTAACAATAGATGGTGCTATGCTAAAAGGCAAGTCAAAGTTTATAGAGCCTGCTCCATCATTTTTCTTTTTAAAAGTTATTTGTATGTGTGTGTGTGTGTCGGGGGTGGCTATTTTTTTGTAATACTAGAAAGTGCTGTATACATGCTACTGCAAGAGAAAAGTAATCAACAACCTTCTGCAGCTGTGAGGTATAGTATGAAGTATGAGCTATGAGGTATAGTAATGACTGGTCTGGCAAGACTTGCCCTTTGGGACAGTAGTGGCACAAATGTTATAGGATTAACCAGCTATTTTGTTATTGAATACAAACTCCATTCTACAAGATAGAACCTATACCTAGAACTGTTATTGGACCAGAAACTAGAAAGGTCATAGGCCCTAGAAGAGAAACTAATACTATATTCTCCTAAATGGACATAGGTATAGCAAAACACTCCAAATGACTTATTGCTAGACCCATAGGTTAGTACATCTTCCAACCCTCACCAGAGAAGCTTCTTCCTCTTGCAGTAGATAACATTTAACACAAGAACATGCAACTGGTCAATTTTCATAAAACAAAACGTTGTCATATGCTCAGCCCTAAATGGGATGCCTCTACCCTTGCCTCAAACTCACAGATCTTTACAAAAGAGAGGGGGAAAGATTTTAAGAGCTAGAGGTGGTAGATAACTACAAGGATACTATTTCCCAGACATAACAGGAGAGTTGCACTTAGCAACTCTGTGATTTCAATGGCATGTCGAAACCTTGCACAAGCCCAAGGCAGACTAAATCCCAGCCTGAAGATTCTATGTGGGCATGAAGTTCCGCTCCTAAATGAGGAGGTCTTGGTATTTCATAGCTGCTGGGTAAAGGGAGAGTCTGTCTTTTTTTTTAAGGTGAGACCATTGGTAGGTGAGCCGATGTTCCAGGGCAAGACCTACACCCAAAAGTATTTGGTTAACACATATTGGTTGTAATGACTTAAAAAAAAAAAAAAAAACAAGAAGTTACAGCAGTGGGGAGGTCGGGTGGATCTGGGAGGATTTCAGGGAGGAGAATGCATATGATCAAAATACATTGTATGAAATTCTCAAAGTATTTTGTACTTCCTTAGACTGCAGTACTTCCTAGATTCTTTAAATTTGGGGGTTCTTCAGACTTTCATTGTTTCTTAAGTATAATCTAAAAGGGACAAATAAGATCACTGTATATCCTAAAATGGTATATCAGTAGTTTTTTTTTTTTTTTTTTATACAAAGATTAGCAGTTCAGAAGAATATCAGAAATTAAAATTAGGAAAAAAATGGTCCCTCAAATTCATGTTAAAATAGAGCAGAGTTCTTAGGCATTGAGGCACATACCAGTCAGTACTGGAGAGGCTGACATAGGAGAAGTGCCAAGAACTGAGGCCATCCTGCTCTACATAGAGAGTTTCAGGCATGCCAGGGTTCCAAAGTGAGACCAGGTTTGTCTCAGAAACAAAACAAAAACAGAAATAAAAAGTCAGAAAAGAATCACTTAGTAAGTAGTTTTCTAGAATCTTGAAGTTAGATATTCATAGAAGTAAGTCTATGAGTATGTTGGCTGTGGGATGGTCCCATCATTTGAAGACATTTCTAAATGTACATAACATCACAGTTTATTCCCTGGGATACTTGTTTTTCTTTGTTTTTTTCTGGTGCTAAGGATTTGCACTTAGGCTCATATGCATATTAGACAATCAGTCTTACCACTGCACAGTACCCAGGCCCTCAAACACAGTTTTCATGAAACTGTCTTCTATTTGAGATGACCTTGAGTCTTCATCAATCTAACACTCAAACATCCAGTTGTGAGGTGACACTTCAGGTCTGTGGGAAGAAGAGGTTTCATGTGATGGAAGAACCCCACTCAGTCAGGAGACATTTGCACATCTTAATAAAATTTTAAAGACCCAGTCTAAAATTAAGACACATGTAGTAAAATACCATAATGAAACCTATTACTTTATATGCTGACTTAAAGCAATTTTAAAAAAATCTTATCTACATTCTTTAAGCAAATCTTTATATCGGTGCCATTTTAGAATAATGTCTAAGCAAAAGCTAAATCTGTTGTTATTTTGGAGTTTTCCCCCAAGACACAACAATGCTAAATGTAGCTGAATTAAAATGACAAGTTATATTCTATGTCCAAGCTGTTTTTTTTTTCCCCCTGGTGCAAAATCAGAGATTTTTTTCATCTCAACTTTGTCCTTTAACATTTTTCAAATGTTACATTGTGCTATTTTTAATGTGGAAAATTGTGCACATGCTCTTTTTGTTAGTCTGCACAGCTTAACTAGTAAGTACTGAAACTGATGGAATGCCCAAATATCAATCCAGAGGAAAACTTGGGCACTTGCTAAATTCTGGGCTGGGCCTGGCTTTTCTAATATCTTCTCCCAGTTTTGACATTGTCCTCTTACATAAAATGTTATTGAGAGAAACTTTTCCCATTTACTTTCTCTGTAAATCTGTAATTCCATGATTATAACTTTAAATAATAGCCATTGCCCAAATATTTTGACTACAGATTCCTAAGCATTCTGTTCTAGTCTACCTGTACTTCTAGGACCAAGTCAAGAGGGAAGTTAGTTCCTAGAGACCCTAAAGAATATGCTTCACTAGAGGTGAAATGGAATGTGGGTATCTGATATCTAATGGAACCACCAAACATACCCCAGTTCTGAGGCATAACTCTGGCTGGGGAAGGACCACACCTCAAAAGGAAGCTGCAAAGAATTCACGGGCCAGAAGCTCACCACCAGTTCATGGCAAAGCATTTCACTGTTCTGACTTTGGTATCTTAAGGCTGAATTTTGAATCAGTGCTTCAGCAGTCAGGAGAGTAGATGCCATCCTTACCTGGGTATGTGGCAAATCAAAGTGCATGTCTTCCTCACCTACTAGGTGAATAGCACTGCTTGCTTGGTGCTGTGTTCTCTCAGTGAGACTTTACTTGTAAGATGGAGAGTTAAAAACAGTCCCACCCAAGGTCATATTTGGGAATGCCAGTTCACTAAAGAAATGTTAAAGACCTCAAAGCTCTACAATGTATTGTCTAGGAGACAAAATGCCAGCTGAAAACCTCAAGTCAGGTAACCCATTAACTTCAGGTTAAAATGTTCTTCAGACAGGCTGGTAATAAGTTACCGCTTGTGGGGAATTTTATACTGTTAATGATGTACTCGTGTATGAATTTTGGTAACTTTGATTTCCTGCTTAATATTTGTTTTGTTTTCTCTAATTATCCACCTTTGTATTATGTGACAGTGAGCTTACATTGTAAAATTCTTGCTTCTTTCTCTTATCCAAAATTTTAAGAAAAAAACAAAAGCCTCTAAAAAAAAGTCACAGTATGTTCTGCATTAAAAGCTATAAGCATCTGCTGTTCTAGAATGGTTGTTTCACTTGATTCAGTCGGTTTATGCAATGCTTTTTTAAAACATGTTTCCTTATAATTAAAAACTAATTTGTTGGAATGGTGAAGATAGTGGTTGAAGCCTTTAGTGTTTTCCATCCCGGCCCATATATACATGTTGGTATGTTATTTCCTAAAGAAAAATTTTAGCAATTATGTGATTCAAATTTTTTTCCAAAATATTTGAGCTGTGAATCTGGCTCTTAGTCTCAAGAGTAATCTAGGAGCCCTTCCTGTCACCAGTTCTTTGCTTCCTTCTACAGGGGAGACATGCTGTTACCTATACACATGTTAACTACTTTGACAGCTATTGTGGGACACATGTAGGAGCTGCAGGTTGCAAGTACCTGTGGCCCAGTTCACAGTATGAAGTGTCATTATAGAAGCAATTTCTTGAGAAAGGCCATCTGATAGATAGCTAACGAAGACTTTGTCTTGTTTGCATGCTAATGACAAACGTCATTGCCTGCCTGCCCTTGATTTCTATTTAGTCTAAGGTGCTGAGGAAAATATGTAGATGGTAGTGATTTGGACCATATAGCTTTAATCTTCTGGTAACAATTTCACAATGATTTTCATATAAGATATACAAAGGAATGCTCAAGGCAACAAGTGTTAATACCAGAATTGAGAAATAGTAATGTACCTAGAAAGTGCTATTGTCCTATTAAAGAACATTCCTACATTTTTATGAGAAAAGAATTTATTTTCTTTCTTTTTAAATTGTTCATATATTATTTATTTTTCTATTTTTCTTCATAATTTATTTATTATATATCCCAATTGAAGCCCCCTCCCTCAGCTCTCCCAGTCCTACCCTCCCTCACTCTTCCCCTCATCCCCTTCCCCTAGTCCACTGTAAGGGGGAGTTTTCCACTGTTGCCATCTACCCATATCTTGTTAAGTCTCATTGGGACTGTTTGGATCCTCTTCCTCCGTGGCCTGGAAAGGCTGCATCATCAGGGGTGAGTTGTCAAAGAGCAGCCAACTGAACTGAGTTCATGATAGAGGCAGCCCCTGATCCACTCACTCAGAGATCCATGTGGAGACAGAGCTGTCAGTTGGCGACAGCTGAGCAGGAGGTCTAAGTCCTCTCCATGAATTGTCCTTAAAGAATGCTCAACATCCTTAGTCATCTGGGAAATGCAAATTAAAACAACTATGAGATTCCATCTTATACTATCAGAATGGCTAAGATCAAAAACTTAAGTGACAATACATGCTGGAGAGGATGTGGAAAAAGGGGAACCCTCCTCCATTGCTGGTAGGCATATAAACTTGTACAACCACTTTTGAAATCAATCTGATACTTTCTCACAAAACTGGGACTAGCACTACCTCACAATCCAGCTATACCACTCCTGGGCATATACCCAAAAGATGCCCCACCATTTAACAAGGGCATTTGTTCAACTATGTTCGTAGCAGCTTCATTTGTAATAGCCAGAACCAGGAAAAAACCTAATGTCCCTCAATGGAGGAATGGATACAGAAATTTTGGTACATCTACACAATGGAATACTACTCAGCTATTAAAAACAAGAAAATTATGAAATTCTCAGGCAAATGGATGGAACTATGCTGAGTGAGGTAACCCAGAAACAGAAAGACAAGCATTCTATTTTTCATTTACTTTATATCCTTGTTGTAGCCCTATCCCTCCTTCCTTCCCAGTCCTACCCTCCCTCTTTCTTCCTTCCTCCCCCTTTCTCCCCCGAAAAGGGGAGCTCCCTTTCCATCCACCTCAGCTCACCAAGTGGCATCAGGAGTGAGAGTGTCCTCTTCTCCTGTGGCCTGGGAAGAGAGTCCCACCAGGTACCCTGCTTACAAG
This sequence comes from Psammomys obesus, assembly GCF_907164565.1. NCBI lineage: Eukaryota > Metazoa > Chordata > Mammalia > Rodentia > Muridae > Psammomys > Psammomys obesus. Next base: position 2,298,703 of record NW_026590715.1, on the reverse strand, counting down.
GTATGCAGTGATAAAGATAGAGCAGAGATTGATGGAATACCCAACCAATGTTTGGCCTAACCAAAGACCCACCCTAACAGAAAGTGTCAACCCCTAACACTGTGAATAATACAGGACCCTGACAGAGTTGTTTTTTGAGAGACTACCCAGCAGTGCTTAAAACAGATGCTGAGACTCACAGCCAAACATTGGGTGACGCATAGGAAGTCTTGTGGAAAAGTGGGAGGAAAAGAAAAGGACCTAGAGGTGACAGGAACTCCACAAGAAGACCAACAGAGCCATTCCTACATTTTACTTCTCTAAGAAAAAGGTTATCTAAGCCATTGGTTCAAGAGTGGTATTTACTTTGAAAATGTTTCCATGTTCTTAGATGGTCTTTTGCTTCATAGGAGAGAAATGCAGGGAAGTAAAAATGAAACCACCAAAGTCATGCAGAGGTCAGGAACTTATTACAAGAAGGCAAAAACTGCTTTCTTCCAAAGTCTAACCACACATCCTTAATTATGTGCATCTCAATTTATGTGCCACGTACAACTCTCCCCAGATCATAGCATTCAGATATCGTGAATATTTACCCATACCAGGTACTGGTCAGGATGCTTTTTAGTTTTCAGAAATATGGTAGACTTCTTAGTTGGGTGCTAGATCTCTCCTTCTTAGAGAAATTCACCAAGCATATTAGTGCTGTTTTCACCAAAAGGCTGAGGCAAGTGTCAGTGTTGGTCTGGGTTCTTGGTCAGTTTCTTAGGTGGTATGTGTCATGGCTAATGTCTGAGCCACTTGCTAGCCACTGTGGAATATAGCACTTGAGTCTGACATCATCAGACTTGAGAGCCACTGAGAGTGGTGCATCCATAGGCAAATTTAGGAAGACAATGGGATCCAGCATGTTGGTGATCAGTTTTTACCCTAATTTTCTTGCGCTTCAAATATAGAAAACAATTTCTACAAAATAAGACTCTTCCAAATATTCTATGTAATATAGGTGAGGGGACACTGGCATTCAAAATAGTAACAAGAAAATAAGGAGCTATATGCCTATTGAACAAGTATCTAGCCACATTTCCAGGGTTTTCAGGAGCTTCAGGGCTTCACTGTGTCATTCAGTCAAAAAAAAAAATCTGTGTTCTGGATCAAGCCCCATTTCAGTTACTATGTATAAAGAATCTAGAGGTGTCCAGATGGCTAATATCTGTGTGGACCATTAGAAGGACTTCATCTTTTGCCGTGAGCCAAATGGGAAACCGTGGGATGGTTGTGGCAGGGGAATGACTTGATCTAACTTAACGTTCTAGTGTTGTTTCTCTGAAACAGGGAATGATCTAGACTTGCTGTAATAAACTAGGTGAGAGGTCAGAGGAGTAGGCAGGTGGTGGCAAGACTGGCAGTACAGTGCTTTGTTCAGTTAGTCAATGGGGTTCTCATTGACTAACCTGAGGAGACAGGAAAGAGCCTGGACTACTGAGATGGAGCCAAGGATTTGTGATGTTAGCCTCAGAGACAATTCTCCTGCCTCATTCATGCCTTTGATATAACTGTGGGGACTGTGGAGTTGACACTTAGATAGCCACTTCCAGAGCAAGGGGTTAGAATGGTCACTAAGGGACAGATGGTATTTGAAGGTAGGGAATTAATCAATAGTGTCTTGAGAGGTCAGAGTCCTGTCGTTTCAGAGGCTGGAACATTGATTCAGAATTCACAGAGAACAGTTAATTAAAAGTTTCTTAATATTCTCTCTCTCTTTAAATAGATAAACATGTCATGACACTCTCTTGAGACAGGTGCACTGTTTATAACCATTCCTTCTCTTTTTAGTGGTCTTTAACTGCTCGGTTGATAATAACATTTAAAATTCATAGGTACTTTTTAGTGTAGAAATCTGATATGTGTGTTTAAAACATTAAAAATCATTAAAAAAAAAAACAAAGGTGACATTTGTAGCTATAGAAAATTGATGTTTTAAAAGTAATTATTCCTGAATATAGAAGTTAATGTAAGGCTGGTCTGAATTTTCCACAGTTGTTTTTTGTTGTTGTTATAAGTCTCAATTTCAGTTGCAATATCGTTAGCAAATCTATAAAATTTATTTTGTGAAAAATGAAAGTATAAACTGTTAGTAGACTGTTTCTCCACACTGAACTTTAAACTCTTGTTTGTGACCTTTTCTAGCCATTATTTGCATTTGAAAATGAAGAGAAGTTTAATGTGGATGGGTGGACTGTTTATAATCCAGTTGAAGAGTACAGAAGGCAGGTAAGTCAGTAAATGCTCTTGTCTGCTGTGTGTTGAATTGCAGTCAAGCATAAAGACATTATAATTGGTCATCTGCTCAAAATAAGTAACAGCTTTGCTTACTATGTGTTCCTGGCTATGGTACCGTCTACATTTTGTAGACTCATTCTTTCCCTCTTGTAACTAGCAAGCTCATTCTGTAGCCATATTCATGCTTCATTAAAAGCTGAATGGCCAAATTCTGCTTCTTCTCCTAGATGAGGAACATTCATTTTGTGGTGTTTATGAAATGAGTCAAATGCTTAAGGTCTAGAAAAGTCAAACTTCTATATATTACTTCGTGTGTGGGTGTGGGTGTGTGTGTGCGTGCATGTGAGTGTGTGTGCACTTAAATATTACTAGTCTTTTGATTTAAGTTATATATGTTCTGAATTACAGATTCAATGAGTTAGAACTTTTCTTATAATTGATGTATAGTATCCACAAAGAGCTTTATTATTCTTTCACATAAATATTTGCTTATATGGTTATTATAATAAAAGCATGAGGTTTGGGCTAGGGAAATGTCTCAATAAGTAAATTGCTTGCAACGTGGGGACCTGAGTTGGGATCCCCAGAACCCATGTAAAAAAGCCAAAGTGGCAGCCTACACCTGTAATCCCATCACTTTGAAGAAATACATAAAGATCACAGGGGTTCTCTGGCTAGCCAGTCTAGCTAATCATTAAGCTCCAAGTATAGCAAGACCCCTGTTTCAAAAGATGAGATAGAAAACAACACAGGAACCTGACATTAATATTTGTCTTCCATTTGCGCACATACAAGCATAAATGCTTGCATATACACGTGTGTGTATACACACACACACATACGTGCCATACACACCATACATACCTTAACATAGGAAATGTCTTCTAGAACTTTTATAAAGAATGTTACAAGCAAGCATATTATGTAACAAAAGCCACCATTTGACACCTAGTATAACCAGTTTTGTGGTACAGCTAGGAATTTTGCAATGGAATTTTTCATATTTCTTCTACAGGGCTCCTAAAATAATTTGGAAATGTTATAACATGAACTTTCGAGAATCAAATTAAGGCCAGTTGCTTCATATGAAAACAAGTGAACATAAAGGACAATTCCAGAACCTTAAGCTTGTGAAAAACTTCCTAGCCACTACTTCTACTACCATGACCCTGGTTGACTTCCATTTCCAGTTTCGATCAGTGGTTTGCACATTCATAAGCACATTATACCCTGGGGTTAAATAAAGGGAGGTTGTGCTCTAGAACACATTTATGAGTGATCCTGTGAATCAGCTTTAGACTACTGAGTTTTCAAAGTATGTATACCTCTCGTTTTAATGGTTCTATTCTAGACTGACTACTGTAGGCTGGAGATATACTTCAAAGGTTAAGAGCACTGAGTGCTCTTCTAGAAGTCCTGAGTCCAATTCCCAGTAACCACTGATGAGATGTGGTGCCCTCTTCTGACACACAGGCATAAATGCAGGCAGAATACTGTATACATGAATGAATGAATGAATGAATGAATGAATGAATGAATGAATGAATGAATGAA